>NC_041398.2:186352730-186477730 GCF_900747795.2 Erpetoichthys calabaricus
GTTGTTTAATAAATTGAAGCAGAAAAACAAGACTAAAACCTCTATGCAAAGGACAAATGATTAATTGATTATTCTATATTTCTTCTCTAATGGTGTTTTCTGTTGATGACAGGTAAGGCTTAAAGTATATTGGTTAGAGATGGGATTTTAAGCAGAGAAAATGATGTTGGCTATAACATTATTGCTTGTAACTCTATGAAATCACTCAGGTACACTTCACTGCCAACTGCAGTGCTGGAAGTTTAGAGCTCACCTTGTGAGTGACAGCAGCTGCAGTGCTGTACGTTTCACGTCAGCAAATTCCAGTGCTGCACCATTTGTTCAGTTCAAAAAAGCATCAGTTCAAGCAAATTATACATTTTTGTAAACACTTGTGGGGAAGGGAGGCAGCCAAATGATCACATTGTTTCCCAATTTGTGTTATAGTAGAATATGTTCTTAATGGGCTGTGCTATATCTGGATTTTATTGTTGAATGCAAAGCTTGTATACATTATTATGTTTTTAATCAATCATCAGTTCTTTGTATAAAGGACACTAATCCCAACACATATGTAAATGATGTACTATGCTTGAATAATGAAGTTATTAGATTGTGTTTGGTGTCCTATAAATACCAGTATACATATGAATAATGTACTTTTACTAAACGTGTCTATAGGGGTTTGGGGAAAGTGGCCAAGGGCCTTATCAACTTCAGGGGTCTGTGGACCTGGGATCTGTCCCTGACTTCTCACACAGGTCCATAGTGCTCAACTGAAGTTATAGCCCTGGGATTATGTGGCAGTAAATAAACTGATTTGTTGTGTTTTGTTGTTATTCATTTATGATCTATAGTTTATTTGTAAAATTTACTATAACATACATGATGTTTTGGTAACCTTGTGGCTCCAGCTGAACTGGCTTGAATTTTATTTAATTTTTAATATTTTACTGATTTTAAATTTGTACACTTTTTAGTTTTATGTACTTTTATTTATTTATTTTTTTCATTTTTGCCAATATGTGGAACACATATACTACACATTTTCCTGAAACCCACATACTCTGCTGCACATCTGGCTTAAACAGTGGTTTAGAAAGCATGCCATTTTTGGAGCCTGTGTATGTGTGTTTGAAAGTTTGATACATCTTCTTCCATAACTGACATGTAGTGATGCATGGGATTTATGAAAATGTATGCTTAGAAAGAATCCTTGTGCTGCATGACCATTAAAGGGACACAGGAATGTGGAAATAATAACTTCCTTGTGGCATGGTCATGAATATTGGTGTGTATTTTCAGTATGAAGAAGTTCTGCATTCAGAATTAAAGATGTATTTCGCCTTAACTCAGCTGCTCATTTCAAGTGAAAAGCAGCTCTAAAATTAGCTGCAATGAATGAAGTGATTTGTGTATGTATGTCCATTCAACATGCACATTTTACTTATTTTCAGACTGAATGCACACATGCTGGTGCACATACTTAAAAAAAATGATTGTGGACTTTTTATTCTGTTTTACTTTAATAGTAATTTAAAGTGGATTCCAAAAGTATCCAGTCCCCTTCACATTCTGCACATTTTGTGTTGTAGATTTGATTTTAAATGGATATTTAAATCCATTGGGATTAATAAAGTATCTATCTATCTATCTATCTATCTATCTATCTATCTATCTATCTATCTATCTATCTATCTATCTATCTATCTATCTATCTATCTATCTATCTAATTTTGCCTTTTTTTCCAACTCCAGTCCTGGAGAGCTACTGTGGCTACAGGTTTTCATTGTAACCCTTTTCTTAATTAGTGACCAGATTTTGCTGTTAATTAACTCTTTGCCTTAATTTTAATTGATTCACAACTAAAGACTCAGGGCCCTTAATTGTTTCTTTTTCCTTAATTAGCAACCAAACAATATTAATACACAAAATGAACCAACACATAAACCACAACCTGCGTCCATCACACAATAACTGAAAATAAAGAAAGGTGAAGGCCTCAGTAATGTTGATCTGCTCAGGTCCACAAAACATTTTGACAGCGCTCTTAAAAAAGAAAAATCAACAGTTTTGGAAATGTCCGTTATGGCAGAATGAGTGCCATGGAATTAAATAATGGGTTTAATTAGCAATGAGAATTGGCTTCAAGCTAAGAAACTGAATGAAGGTTGCAGTTTGAGGCCCAAACTTAGTTGTTCATCTGTTGGCTCACTTCACATCAAATTTATGTTTATGCGCTGTTTAAGGAAAAAATAATTAATTCAGCGGTCAGAGTCTCAAGAAAAGTCAATTAAAATAAAGGGAAATATTTAATTAGCAGCAAAAACTGGTCACTAATTAATAAAAGAGTTAGAATGAAAACTTGCAGCCAGAGTAGCTCTCCAGGACTGGAGTTGGAGATCCCTGGTCTACACTCACTAACCCAAAGTGTCAAAGTGATACCATGTTTTCAGAAAAAGTTTCCAACATTATTATAAATCAAAAACTACAATCTCTCATTCATATACATATTCAGACCCTTAATTCAGAACTTTGTAGAAGCCCTTTTAGCAGCAATTTCAGTTTAAATTCTTCTTAAGCAAGTCTCTACAAGCTTTGCACACTTGGATTTGGACAGTTTATCCCATCCTTCCAGGATGATCCTCTCAAGCTCTGACATCTTCAGGTCTCTACACATATGCTCTGTGGGATTTAAGACTTGGCTTTGGATGAGCCACACAGAGACTGTCACAGTCTTGTTCCAAAGCCACTGTAGAGCTGTCTTGGATGTATGCTTCATGTCAGTGTTTTGCTGAAAGGTGAACTATCACTTTGTCTGAGGTCATTTGCACTCTGGAGCAGGATTTTTTCAAGCACCTCTTTGTACTTGACTGTATTGATTCTTCCTTAATTTTGACCCATTTCTCTGTCTCTGCCTCTTAGAAGCACCCCCATAACATGATGCTACCACCACCACGCTTCACCGTAGAGATGCTATTAGGCAGGTGATGACCAGTGCCCAGTCTTTGCCAGACATAGTGCTTGGAGCTCTGCCCAAAGAGTTTAATTTTTTTTATTATTTTATTTAATTTGACCAAAATAACATTGCATACAATCAAGTTAATGTTATACAACAACAGAGTTCATAAAAATAGGAAAACAAAACCAAAAGAAAAAAATATATCAGAACATAAAAAAGGAAAACAACAAAGCAGAATTTAACCCCCACCTGAGTAGGAGAAGAGGAGTTTAATTTTTGTCTCATCAGACCAGAGAATCTTTTTCCTTGTGCCCTCAGAGTCCAAGTGAGATGTCATATTCCGTTTACTTGAGAGTGGTTTCTGTCTAACCCCTTTATCATAAATGCCTGATTGATGGAGTGCTGCTGAGATGGTCGTCCTTCCAACAGCAGAGTGGCCACTGCAATTTTGATCTCATCTCCGACAAAAGACCCTTCAGCCCACTCTAGGAACTGTCCTGGTGGTTCCAAACTTCTTCCATTTCACAATTATTGTTGCCACTGTCCTCCTGGGTACGCTCAAAGGTTTAGAAATGTTTTTTATTCACTTGCCTGATCTGTGCCTCACCACAATTCAATCGTGGAGGTCTACAGAGAGTCCCTTGGACTTCATGGCTTGGTTTTTGACCTGACATGCAGTGTGAACTGTGGGACCTGATACTGTATACATAGGTGTGTGCTTTTCTAAACGATTTCCAGTTAATTCATTTTGCCACCGGTGGACTCCAATGAAGTTCTGGACACATCTAAAGGATAATTAAGGCAAACAGGATGTACCTGACCACAATTTGGAGTATCACACCAAAGGTTCTGAAAACATATATAAATGAGAGATTTTAATTTTTTTGAGTTTTAATAAATTTGGAACACCTTTCTGAAAACGTATAGGTTATTGAGTGTAGAATGATGGACAAAAATGATAAATGTATCCATTTAAAGGTAATTCCACATTACAATAAAGTGTGCAGGGGATTTCATTGAAGAATGAAAGTCATTACTTCAATTAAGGGAATATTTAATAACTATTTGACAATAATAACTGTTTTTCTCTAAATATCAGAAAGACTTAAAAGTATATTATTTAACATTAGGAGGCAGAAGTCGGTGACCTGTGTTTAGAATAACATCACTCTCCCTCTTGTGTATCATAAAAGGCGACTGTTGGAGGTTGTTGTCAGGAAGGGCATCCAACCACAAAAACTTCTATTCCAACACCCCTAAAATTTCTGGGGTGACTGGCCACCTTAGGATAACACAGAAAATGAAACCAACAGGAAAAGGAAGAAGTCAATATGTTTGCTCCCTATTATTATGAGAGTAGGCAGAAACAGTGACTGAAGAAAAGTATAAAGAGGCTGATATTATTGATAATAATCTATGTAGGCATATAAATATTAAGAATGCAATCGCTGCTTATTTCTCCTCTTTAAACTCATACTGTATAAAGTAGACAGGGATAGCATGCCATGTATTTATCGCAGTGTGATCCAGTCTGTTATCACTTTCAGCTCCATTGCTTTGTTTAGTTATCTGACAAGTCAACATTTTTTTCAAAAGTTCCAGACATGCAGCCAAAATTAATGGAGCCAATGTGGGTGACTTGATAAGAGTTGTGCCAGAGGGCATTGATGAAATAACTGGAAATGATCTTAGTTGACAACGGACACCCATTACATGCAGCTCTTACCAACAGAAAATCTGAGAGGTAAGTCGGTTTAAAAACCACAAATGTTTTTATTCCTAGTACCCTATGGTTTTTTATGCACAAAAAAAAAGTTAGTAAACTTACAGGGATAGAGTGTCTTCATATTTAGGTGAATATGTTAAAGTAAAATATATTGTTAAATCATTAGAAGTGGTTATTTTTTTTAACATGTAATTATTCTTGAACTTTGGTCAGATTTTAAGCTGCTTTTTCCTTCTGGTTTATGCTCTGATTTATTTGGATGAATCTCAAATGGCAAATCTCATGTTTTTTCTTATAAACATGACTGAATAAAAACCCTAAACCTTAACATTTAACCTTGAACTCTCTGCACAAGAATTGTATGAGAGTTCCGCAACTAGAAAGATCCATCCATCCATTTTCCAACCCGCTGAATCCGAACACAGGGGTCTGCTGGAGCCAATCCCAGCCAACACAGGGCACAAGGCAGGAAACAATCCCGGGCAGGGTGCCAACCCACCGCAGGACACACACAAACACACCCACACACCAAGCACACACTAGGGCCAATTTAGAAACGCCAATCCACCTAACCTGCATGTCTTTGGACTGTGGGAGGAAACCCACGCAGACACGGGGAGAACATGCAAACTCCACGCAGGGTGGACCTGGGAAGCGAACCCATGTCTCCTAACTGTGAGGCAGCAGCGCTACCACTGCGCCACCGTGAAAGATCCATTTAAAGACTTTTTTTTCTGAGATGGTGAGGTAGCATAAATAGGGTACTTGAGCAATGTGAAAATATTTATCTACTCACTACTGTAGAAAATGTGGAAAATGTTTCTAGTAAATATGTGTGGATACTATGAGTCATTTTTCCATAATAACTATTTCCAGTAAAGGCACAGGACAGGGAGTTGTCATAATAAATCCAACTGAGACAATGAGGCAACTAGGGATAAATAAGCAATCTAGTAGTGTTACATAAGAAACATAAGAAATTTGACACCCGACAGGAGACCATTCAGCCCACCAAGCCTGTTTGTTTAGCTAATAGCTACACTGTCCCAACACCTCATCCAAATTCTTCTTGTCAAGGTTTGTTCTTCATCTCCATGTCTCAGTAGTTTGTTCCAGAGTCCCACAACTCTTTGCGTAGAGAAGTGCTTCCTGGCTACGGTTTTAAATGCACAGGTTTCACTTCCTCTGCCTAAAGGAATCTCACTATAGCACCGTTGTTCAACGTTGTTCAGTCCTGCACTGCCTATGTTCATTTGACTTTGGCTTCAACTAGACTAATGGAAGACAGCCATCCATAAGCCATCGCAAATGTGTCTCTTGTGGCTACAACATAATTTTCAAACTGCCTTGACTTTTTGATTTACCCTCATATATAAATAAACATGCACTTGTTAGAAAATGTGTTCTTATTTTAAATAGAAATTCAAACCATGCATAACAATGAAGGAAACGTAAGTTATTACATTCAAACATTGATAATCATTTTGTGTTAGAGATGGTATCTCATGTTTACTATACTCAACTCCTTTCATTTTATGGCTCTGTCTTTGCTGTCTTGTGTCCTGCTTTATGATCACAGGTTATACATACACTTAAGGCTATTCATTTTCAAATTCGGGGAAATTATTCTTTCCTAAGATCTGAATGTCTGAAATGTGTATACTCTGTATCAGGCAGAAAATAAAATTGTCATGTTCAATTAAACCATGCATCTCACATTTACATAGAGAAAAATAACATTATAGCAATTCTGTCAGTGGGCTAAGTGTTCTGCTGCACTAGTAGGTGAGAGGAATGCTAATTGACAGTGGAAAATGTGTATGCCTCCCAAGTTTGTGCTGGATTGTTGCTGTAGCTCAGAATGTCTTAATAAAGGGAATTATAGACCAATTCACAGTCAGATCTTTCTTTATAATCTTTCCTAGATTAGAAAAATTGTGAATATTTGCTACATTTATACTAACATCCTGTCCTATAAAGGGAGTTTTCAGTCTGTATTTATTATATTCTGTATTTTCTAAAACAGAAAAAGACAAGTGTTAAAGATTCAACATTGGATGTAATTACACAGTAATAATACACATAGAACATAACACTAAATATGTGTTCTTACTTCCATACATACAGTACAATGTAAAGTGCTCCCATTTTTATATGCCTGTTTGGGTATGTTTCAATTCAGGAATGTACTAACAGGCTAAAAAAATGTTTAACATATTATGTTTTTGATCACCTCGTAATTGCATGAAAGCAAACACAAGGGAACCATCTGAGCACTAAACCAAAGACTGTACCCTGGATTGTAAAACAAACTCTTCATTACTTACTGTATGCCAAGAATGGAGAAACACTGGGTCTGAAGGTGAGTAAGCTGATAAATGTTTTTTGCAGATAACAGATTCATCTCCATGGAATAATACTTCTAGGTAAATGACTACATTTATTGACTTAGAAATAGCTGCTCGTTGCAGTATCATTAAACAACAGTTTGTCATTTTTACCCCAACAAATTAAATATGAATGTAAGAAAATGTACAAAATGGAATGGTTAGAAAGATATAGGACATGCAGTACTAAATATGATAAAGATGAACATTTTCAAGTGTTTATGCTACTACTACTTATAAAATGTTATGTAGAAAGAATATAGCCTAAGTGTTTCTTAGGCATAATGGGGTTAACCATAAATCATCATTAAAAAGTTTCATCTACAACATAATCAGTAAAAGCATCTGAGTAGTTATTAAGTAATGTACTGTTAGAATTATGAATAGATACGCAGGCATTATTATTTGATTAAGCCATTTGTAAATACATTATTTTGTTGATGACATAGCTGTGTTAGAACTTATCTCTAACAACAATGATCAGGTTTACCTGTATGAAGTGCAGAGTCTGTCACACTGCTGTCAGGACAACAGTTTATACCTGAATGTTGGCAAGACAAAGGAGCTCATCGTGGGCTTTGGGAGACAGCAGCAAAGGTACAACTGGCACCTCAATATTAACAGCACTGTAAGAGCCAATCTTAGAAAGTAATGCTTTAAGTTAAGTTAAATTCATATTTGTGTTTGCTTAGTCATAGCCATAGACAATGCTATAGCCTTTTACCCCCTGTAATTTCAGAACTTTCTTGCTATAACTAAGATACAGTGTGTTAAATGTGTCAGTTGTTGTTTAGAACAGGTCTCAGTACACAGGGACTTAAAAGACCCATTTTCAGCATAGAAATGGGATAGGCATACAGTTTTCTGACCATTTTGAAATGGTTCAGAAACATTTAGAAGTGATTTGTAATGATTAGAAATGTAACAAGATTTATAAGCTTTGAACAGAACTTCTCTTAAACAAGAACTTTTCTAATTTTTGCTATTTAATTTTTTTCTTTTTTATGTGAACTGTTTTACTTTGAATTTTAACTAAAACTTTTAAAAACAAAGATATTTTGTCTATGGAATCATTTTGACGTGCCAGGCTTTTGTTTAATCCCATTTTTTATGCTAGAGCTGCTGAACTTTGGTAATTTTGGGAAAACGCAGCTACAAGCACTCAGGTAGAGAGTTTAAGCTACCTAGGAGTACACATCACAAAGGACCTGACCTGGTCCAAACACGCCAACACCTTATTTAAAGAAGTCATGAAACATCCTTACCATCTCAGATACCTCAGGGATTTCAGTCTGCCCTTCTAATTACTAAAGAACTTCTTGAAATCCACCACTGAAAGTGTTCTGCCTGGTTTGGAAATGGTATGATCAGCTGAACGCATCACTGGGTGTGCACTCTCACATTTCCAGGACATCTACACCAAGCAATGTCAGACTAGAGCAAAGAAAATTATCTGTGACACCAACTATCCCAACAATGGCCTCTTTTCTGTACCACGGTCAGGTAAAGACTACCACTGCCTAAAGTCTGGTTCAGAGAGAGACTGAGAAGGAGCTTCTGTCCACAGTCCATCTGTATCTTAACAAGCAAAATGACTAGAAACACATGGTGCCCTATTGTTAGCTCTCTTACATTAAGTTATTTAAGGAATAAAGTTATTTATTTAGATTGTTTATTATTGCACCTCTCCGGTAACATTTTAATTTTTAAACTTTTTTACGATTAACCTACAATCTAATGGACTAAGCAGCTGTTTTCATTTTCATTTTGGGCAGATTTATTCATTGAGTTTTATTTTTCAATCATTTAAAGCTAGACTGATTTCTAGCTTGACTGCTGATTTGGCTGTGTATGAACTATTCTTAGGCCTATCTCCGCTTTGAAACGTACCTGGCTTTGTTCTGTGTCTTCACTTAACATGAGGACCGGTAGGATGTTTATTTGGTTCGTGTTTGTTTGGTCCCTCCTGTAGCTCGCTATCCTACCTGCGACAGGCCTGCTTCAGTACTCAGCTGCTGAGCTACTCCGACTCCGCTTCCACCTGTCCGAGCCTCCGCTGACTGGCCTGTATCTCCACCCAGACATCATATTCCTTCCCCGTCGGAGATACATCCACCGCGGGTCCCGCTGGAGTATCCAAGCAGACAGTTCGAAAATAATAAACTCCATCTGGTCCAGTTCTCAACGTCCTCCATGTAACTTAGGCAGAGTCGCTGACCACAGTATGTTAGCCAGCCTATCACGGTTGGCTAACACCGTTGCTAAATGCGATGACGCCATTGTCAACTTCAGTCTGCTGAACATCCACTCACTCACGAACAAGGGGCCTCTCATCCACGATCTCCTCACTGATCGTGAGTTTGGCTTTTTCTGTCTAACTGAGACATGGCAACAACCTCATTACTTTTCCCAACTTAACGAATCCACTCCCCCGGGGTTTGTTTACATCTCTCAACCCTGTGGCCCTGGCCGGGGAGGAGGTCTCGTGTTAATAAGAAATGGAAAGTATTGCCGTTGTCTGTTCCTGCCTTCAGTTCTTTGAATCTCTTGTGTGTTAATTAAATGACCCATTTCCTACTATTATTGCAACTGTTTACTGGCCCCCTAAACCAAATAATGACTTTCTGAATGACTTTACTGTATTCCTTACACACTTATCTACTGTTTCATCAAACATAATACTTCTGGGGGTTTCAATATACATATAGATAATGTTAATGTCCCTATTACTAGAGACTTTACATCCTGCCTTGAGAGTTTTGGATTCCAGCAGCATACTGATGTTCCAAAGGACATATCTTGGACTTAATTTGCTGTTCTGGAGTTACCCTGTTTGATTGTACTGCGGATGAACTCCCCATAACTGATCATTTTCTTATTTCATTCAATGTTAAACTTGCACTTTCCAACACTAAGCTTTCCCATCTCATGTCTTTCCGTAATATTAAGAATATTAACTTAGACTCTCTTTCCTCTAGTATTGATTCCCTTATGGAAATTCATAACTTATCCACTCCTGAAGAACTGGTCTCACACTATAACTCTGTTACTCCATTAAAAACTAGATCTGTTTCTTTCTCCTTTTCTGGTCCCTGGTTCACACCTGAACTTTGGCTTTCGAAAGCCAAAGGCTGGCAACTTGAATGGTTATATAAAAAACTGGACTCTTTGTTCACAAAGAGATGTACAAAAACCACATACTTTATTACAGGGACTGTATTGCCCAGACTAAATCTAACTATTATATTCACATTATTTCTTCCAATGAAGGCAACACCAAGTCATTGTTTTCACTACTTAACAATATCACACAACCCCCGGATTCTTTACCTTCTCACCTTTACTCAACTGAATTTTGCAATTCCCTTATGTCCTTTTTAAATGAAAAAATCCAGAAGATTCACCAGTCTCTCTGTACGGATTCCTCCAGTACTTCATTTGAATTTCACCCATCAACTTAGTAATTTTCCTCTTTTCAGCTTCCTACTTTCTCAGAAATCTCAGATCTTGCCTGTAAGTCTAAGCCATCCACCTGTCAACTGGACTCCCTCCCTACAGTTCTGGTCAAAGCCTGCCTCCCCTCTCTGGTCCCTCTTATCACTGCTATAATCCACTCTACTCTCACTACTGGTACTGTTCCTTCATCTTTTAAAACTGCTGCAATAACCCCATTACTGAAAAAACCTGGTGCCGATCCGACTAATTTTAATAATTTTCATCCTATTTCTAATCTACCATTCATTTCCAAAATTCTTGAAAAAATAGTGGCTATTCAACTTCATTCTCATTTACAGTAATCCCTGCGTTCCAGAGCCACCCGCGAAATAAGAAAATCCGCGAAGTAGAAACCATATGTTTATATGGTTATTTTTATATTGTCATGCTTGGGTCACAGATTTGCGCAGAAACACAGGAGGTTGTAGAGAGACAGGAACGTTATTCAAACACTGCAAACAAACATTTGTCTCTTTTTCAAAAGTTTAAACTGTGCTCCATGACAAGACAGAGATGACAGTTCTGTCTCACAATTAAAAGAATGCAAACATATCTTCCTCTTCAAAGGAAACAGAGAGGAAAGCAAACAAATCAATAGGGCTGTTTGTGCCGCGGTGCTTCGCATACTTAAAAGACAAAGCTGTTGAAGGCAGCAGCTCACACCCCCTCCGTCAGGAGCAGGGAGAGAGAGAGAGAGACAGAGAAAAACAAAGTCAAAAATCAATACGTGCCCTTTGAGCTTTTAAGTATGCGAAGCACCGTGCAGCATGTCGCTTCACTAAGCAGCTGCACAGAAGGTTGCAACGTGATGATAATCTTTCAGCATTTTTAGACGAGCGTCCGTATCGTCTAGGTGTGCGAACAGCCCCCCTGCTCACACCCCCTACGTCAGGATCAGAGAAAGGCAGCGCAAGAGAGAGAGAGAGAAAGTAAGTTGGGTTTCTTCTCAGCCATCTGCTAATAGCGTCCCTTGTTTGAAATCAACTGGGCAAACCAACTGAGGAAGCATGTACCAGAAATTAAAAGACCCATTGTCCTCAGAAATCCGCGAACCAGCAAAAAATCTGCGATATATATTTAAATATGCTTACATATAAAATCCGCGATAGAGTGAAGCCGCGAAAGGCGAAGCGCGATATAGCGAGGGATCACTGTATCTCAAAATAATCTGTACAAATAGTTCCAGTCTGGTTTTCATCCCCTCCACAGTACAGAAAGGGCACTTATAAAAATTACTAATGACCTCCTTATGGCAGCTGATTCAGGTTTAATTACTATTCTCATCCTCCGTGATCTGAGTGCAGCCTTTGACACTATTTGTCACACTACTCTTCTTAATAGATTATCTTCGATTGGCATTACCCACACTCCACTAGATTGGTTCAGATCCTACCTCTCAGGCCGCACTTAGTTTGTTCAGCTTAAAACTTTCACATCATAACCCACCACTGTTACTTCAGGTCTGCCCCAGGGCACTGTCCTGGGGCCCCTCCTTTTCATTATTTGCCTCCTTCTCCTTGGAAATATCTTTCGTAAATATAACATTAGCTTTCACTGTTATGCTGATGACACCCAGCTCTCTCTCATTAGCAAACCTACTGTTTCCTTTCCACCCTCCTCGCTTATTGATTGCATAGCAGAAATCAAATACTGGTTTTCTTCAAATTTTCTTAAATTAAATAGTGACAAAACTGAGGTTCTCCTCATTGGTACAAAATCAACATTCTCCAAAACTGATCATTTTTCATTTGTTATTGATAAATCCTCTGTCTCCCCTTCCCCACAGGTTAAGAGTCTGGGTGTTGTCCTTGACAGTACTTTATCCTTTCAGTCCCACATTAATAACATCTCCCGGTCTGCATATTTTCACTTGCGTAACATTAATCGTGTTCGACCCTCCTCACTCCCCACACCACTGCTATCCTTGTTCATAGCCTTGTCACTTCTCTTCTGGATTATTGCAATTCCCTTTTCTTTGGTCTTTCTCGCAAATCTCTTTATAAGCTTCAACTGGTCCAGAATTCAGCTGTCCGCATCATTACTAGAACCCTCTCTATTCATCATATCACTCCCGTTTTGCAGCAGCTTCATTGGCTTCCAGTTCAGTTCCGCATTCAATTCAAAATTCTTCTGTTAACTTTTAAGGCTATCCACAACCTTGCCCCTCCATATCTGTCTGACTTCCTCCATGTTGCCATTCCCTCCCGTACTCTTAGATCCTCTTCCTCCAGCCACTTGACTGTCCCCTTCGTCCGTCTTACCACTATTGGGAGCAGAGCATTCAGTTGCTCTGCTGCCCAGCTTTGAAACTCACTACCATCTGAGCTTACAAATATTGAATCATTTTCACTTTTCAAATCTAAAATTAAAACTCATTTGTTTAAGACTGCTTTTTCTCTTTGATTACAATTGCTCTGTCAGATTTTAACTTTTGTATTCTACTTTTGTTTATAATCTGTGTTTTGTCTATTGTTCAGTGTCCTTGAATGTTTAGAAAGGTGCCTACAAATAAATAAAATGTATTATTATTATTATTATTATTATTAATGATTTTTGATAATGTAAAGTCATGTTATTATTGATAATGTCTTTTTATTCTTCTTAAATGAACAGTCATTGGAATTAAGCAACTAAGCATTTCACTACATGTTGTACTGTATGAATAACTTGTATGTGGCAAAAAATGTATTTGAAATGAGAAGAAACAGAGGTGGCCAGAGTCACATCACTATATTTCCATGTAAAAGTACAGATTTTCTGTGGTTGAATTGTAAACCCCTTCTAGCATTTCATAGTTTTAAGAGAGCAGCAGTCTAATTCTGCATATCCTTGATGTATTTTGGACAATCAAGGACATGCAAAGTGGATTATACTGAATAAATTACCCTCAGCCTTACTAAACAGAGTGATATCTTCTAATTTGTCAAATATGGAGATATCAGCAAAATGTAATAATCATTTGACTTCCTCTGTAAGAAGATAAAAAATGATTCATATGGACACCAGTTACTAGCATTTTGCCTTTCTTTCTACATAACAGTGTAAGCAGGGCAACCAACATTATGGAGCAATTTAGCATACTCAGTTAACTAGCTCTGTCAGCCACTGGTGGGATTTTTTGAGAATTTGCAAGCTGTTTCTTTCACTATTTGTGTTTTCTTTTTGTTTCGGGAGTTCATTTATTTGCACAATTTTGACTGTATTTTTGCTATTTATGCTGTCACATTTTTGAGGACATTATTATAGTGTGCCTTGGAAGTCATTGCCACACATATACATATATATGTTGTCACACACGTGCACACGGGAGGCAGCAAGGGGCTTTAATAATAGTAGTACCACGCCAGACCAGGATGTGGCGAGCTACACTAAGTTTCTCTCTCCATCTTCTGCAGACTATCCTCGGGAAATCCCACTAGGTGTCAGGGCCACTGATGATGTCACTTCTGGTATGGGTGCTCCGGCTGACATCACTTCCGGTCGCGAACACATCACTTCCGGTTCTGGTCCAGATGACGTCACTTCCGGTCATGACCTTTAAAGCCGCCATTTTTCCAAACTAAAGTCACTTCTGTTTTGGATGTTGTACTATTCCAAACTCATGAAAAAATGCCCATTTTGCCCCAAACCTTTGATGTTTCCTGTCTCTAATTGTGACAATGTAAAGTCATACTCATTAAAAATTATGCCAGCCATCTCAGTACACTTGCTTTGCAACAAACAAAAGGTTATTTATTTGTTTATTTATTAGTTTGTTTGGAGAAAAAGACAAAACTTTTTGTTTTAATTTCTTTGAATTTTAGCAAAGGACCAAGTACCCTGGATTGTGTAGGAGATCGCAATAGTAGATTGTAAAGCTTTCTGTTGTGTTTTGTTTTTTGTTCCTGTCCACCTGAATATTTTGCTGAGAGGCAACTGTATTGTTCCACTGGGCCATCCACTTTTGCAAGCAATGGCTACAGCATGTTTTGTTTGTGTTTCTTTCCATGTATCTACTGAGTGATCTCTGCATAGCCTAATTGGAGCCCCTCTTGCCTTTCACTGAACAGTCACTGTCCCATTCTGAAAGTATTCTGATATTTTCCTCACCTATTCATGGTAGTTATCATGGTATGGACTTTGTTTTGCATTTTTTCTTCCTCCTTCTTGGCCTTTAAAAATAATTAAGATATTGTTGTTGGAGGTTTATAGGTCAAGGAATTAAATGATCTTTTTTTTTTAATAGAATGTTTTGAAGACATTATTTTTGACACATAGATAGACCTTCACTAATCCACCTCCCAATACATCTGGTCCCTTTGCCAAGCCGGTATTGATTGGTACTAAAATTTGACTTTGAAATCAGTACCAGCTTTTGGATCTCAGTACTGGTACCAAATCGGTTCAGAAGCAATTGGGTCCCCCATGAAGTCGTGATGTGATGAACCAATAAGCCATAAGGAGGAGGGGTATCCCTTGGAGGACGTAGGATGTTTAAAAAATATAAAATACACACACACAAAACTGTCTTAATAATGTTTTACCAACATTCCAGATACAATAAAGAAATATAATCTTTAGTTTTACATAAGTCAGTCAGTCAGTCATTGTCCAACCTAACACATTGTCACGGGGGTCTGCTGGAGCCAATCCCAGTCAACACAGGGCTCAAGGCAGGAACAAATCCCGGGCAGGGTGCCAGCCCACCACAAGGCACACACACCCACACACCAAGCACACACTAGGGACAATTTAGGATTGCCAATGCACCTAACTTGCATGTCTTTGAACTGTGGGAGGAAACCGGAACACCCGGAGGAAACCCACGCAGACACGGGGAGAACATGCAAACTCCACTAGGGAGGACCCGGGAAGAGAACCCAGGTCTCCTAACTGCGAGGCAGCAGCGCTACCACTGCGCCACCATGCCACCGATTTTACATAATAAGAGTTTAAGATTTAATAATTGAGGATTAAAAAAATGGTGGTAATACAAAACATTTTCATGTATTGGGATGTTATTACAAAAAAAAAACATTTCGCGATTATACTTCCTGTGTGCATTTCATGCATATGTCATTTATTGCAATATTTCTTATACTGATATTTCAAATGCCCTCATTATTTCACGATTTATTTTGTATTGATTATTATGGGGTCCATATTTGGAGTTACAATATACATCAGTGCTTCTAGCAATAACATATTTTGCATATGGTTTCAGTTTACATATGCAAGTTTCTGTCTTGTCACCAACCTTCCCACAAGTCTTTGAGCAACTAGAGAAATGACTTAGCAAGAAACATATGAGTGATTCTCACCACATGTTAATCCAGCCCTGGATTATTTATTTCTATTTAATGTGTTCTTTCTTTCCTGTTTGTTTGCTTACTTTTATTCAGATATGTAAAAGTGACCCACTTATAGTTATTTTTTGCCTGAAATCTGGACATATTTTGTGGAGGTGAGTCAAGTTGAGATAATGAGAATGTAGATAAAGATGCACAGCATTGAAGGCTTAAAATCTCTAAGTTGACTCCCCTACTGCTAGGTTTCCAAATCTCTAGCTTTCTGCAAAGGAGCATTTTTATTCATTATTACAGTCTGTTTTAATTTCTTGCCGCAACAGGAAAATAAGGAATGTTTGCTAGGCTGGAGGCTCCATGTTAAGTTACAGCTCAGGAAAAAAATACATTATAGCTGTACAGTATTAAGCAATATATCATTTGCTACAATACAAAAAATAAAGTATTCTTCACTGCAGCTGTTGTAAAATTTCACATAATTTCATTTGCATTTAATTAACTGCCAAACTATTACATCTCTTTGCTTGACTTAGACAAGAAACTGGGATTGTCGCATGATCTGTTAATTGCACATCGCATGACAGCATAATTTGTGCTGTCTGACAATTTATTTTGAGGCATGGCTTGGCAGCTAAAGGAAAGAGCTGAAAGCAAGAGAGAATTTTTCTTTTTTTTAATAGGAAAAGAGTCTTTGGAAAGTATACAAATAGCAAGTAACATATGTCTGTTGTCTCCTGCGTATATTTGTCTTTTTACACTTAATGTAATTACGTGTGCAGTCCTTAGAATGGACTGAAGGATAAAGACATCTTTCATGTCTCTCAAAGCAAAAAACCTTATCTCCCACATTGAAAAGCCTACCTATGCTGACTTAGAGAAACCATGAAAAATTGCTATCCAAAGTAAGTCATGCCAAAAACAAAATTGTGTCCTAGTTGCACGGATGACAAATAATCAAATATGTCTGCTGACCTTCTATAGGTAGTATCTCTTTAAAGAAAATGAACTGTATCTGTATGTTTTCATAGATCTATGACAGCAAACTATTGTGTCATATTTCACTTTGTTTTACTCAGAGCAGTTTCTCCTTCAAAATATGTAACTGAAGTATATTTCACCATTAAAGAACATCAGAATTGTTCTGTTGTAACACACCAAGCTTTACATTATGCTGTCACAGAAACCGTTCAGGAGGAACATAACATAGCACTATTTTTAATTCTTTGGTTTGTTCCTTTTTATAGAATAGTTCAGAACTGTTCATCTGGTCTGTTCTTTATTAATCTTTGTGCATTCCTTAATGTTTCTGCTTATAATTTACAACACTAAAGATTTTAAAGCCCCTTAGGGGATTTTGTTTGCTTTATAAATTATTTAAAACAGCAGAACTTCATTTTGTCCTTCTCCGATTCATTCCTGAATGCAAGCCAGAAACCAGCCTTGGACGGGGTGCTATTACATTACTGGACACTGTGGTGCCCGGATGGGGGTGGCACCCAGCCGGGACACCCAGGAGGACCGGAGGAGGGCTTGTGCCTCCTCCAGACCACGAGGGGGTGACCGCCCTGGTTGCTTTGGGGGCCATGCGTACAGAGCTTGGAAGCTCTACCCTGTAGGGGCCCGTGGTCACCGCCAGGGGGCGCCCCAATGCCTTGGGGACCCTGGACCCCAGCGCTTCCGCCACACCCGGAAGTGCTGGGGGGAAGAAAAGAGGGGACACCCGGAGTGCTTCCGGGGTGCACAGCTGGCACTTCCGCCACACTGGGGAGTGCCAGTGGAAGATGGTCGGGGAGCACCTGGAACACATCTGGGTGCGTATAAAAGGGGCCGCCTCCCTTCAGACAGAGACAAGAGTCGGGTGGAAGTAGGACGATGTCGGAGGAGGACAAGGAGGCGGCCTGAAGAGAAAGGCATTGTGTTGTGTGGCCAGGACTTTGGGGACTGTGGGGTTTGTGAGCACTGTACATAATGGAAAATAAATGTTTGTTGGGTGACATGAACGTGTCTGCCTGTCTGTGTCCGGGCCAACCTCCACAACACATTCGTGCACACTCCGACGCTTTGTCTCTTATGATTGAAATTTTATATCAGTGCAATGTTGAGGACAAGTGATTGGATGTTGCGATGGGATTTATGGTTTAATTATTTAATTAATATACATTTTAATTTCCTTAATCTTTATACATGTGGTGGTTTACTGTCTGGGAGAATAGAAACTTCAATGTTTTCGTTGGGTCTTTATATTGTCTTTCCTACCCTGAACAAGATAAATAAATCACACTTCTCTATGGGGTGGATAATTCTGGGACTTTAGGGGATTTTTGCTTCCTTGGTAGGTTACACTATTACTCATACCAGATCATCTCAGTAAACAAGTAACAAGGCAAGCATATTTTTGATGTGGGGGAGTTTGCGGAGAGCATGCTGCCTATCTTTTCTGTTTTTCTGATTTTAATGTACTTCTCATGTTTAGTCATATCTGTTTTCGTACTGCTGGATCCTACTGGCTCCTCATTAGCAGGTCTTCCATTTCATTAAACTCAAAAAGGACACTTTCTTCCTGAGCTGTATTTGCAGTCTAATTTACTTTTAACTCCTGCTTCCATTCTGTTTCACTGCACTTCTTCTGTATCATTTTTCTATATCATTATTTCTGCACTTCTGTTCTGGTGTCTGTTTTAACAGTTTATCATTTCTGCTTCTTATGGTCTCTTTTATTTCTTCGTTCTCATTTAACTGATCTTCATGATCCTTACCCAAGGTAACCTTATGTCATTTTTCTTTAATACAATTTGCATATCACTTCTGGAAGTGTCTAGACTTGTGTAAGAGTTCCCTGATTAGTTTTCAGGTACTTTTGTGTGGTTTATCTTTTACATTTCATGTCAGTATAAATGTTTTTTTCTATATATTAGCAGTACTGTAGAAAAAAATGGCATTGCCCTCTTTGCTTTGGCACGGAAGTCTACAAGTTAATCAACAGCTGCTAAGCCCTCTTTCACTGATACTTAACTTCAGATAAAGTGTCACTTCTTCTCATAGGGTTTTCCAGTGGAATACAGTTTCTGGATCTCATCCGATAAGACTAATCAATCACTGGCTAATGACATCCAGAGGGGTCTTAGCATGGCACTGCTTGCTACAGTGAACAAAGACCCATAACCACTAGCAACCCTGATGGAGAAAATGTATCCCCAATTATCAACCAAAACATGTACCCAAGAAACCAATGGGAGAATGTCCACTCCTTCCTTTATAACCTATTGCAAGCACAAGCTCTGTGCTTTCTGCACTCTCTCTGCCTGGTCTTAACTTCTGCTCTATAGAAAGACCCTGTTTTCTAGGATGTGGCTATCATAAATTGACCAACTAGTGCTGGACTGTAAGACCAGAACACCTATAACGGAGTTGGACGTGCAAACTGTAACATGTTGGTTTGCACAAGCAAGTAAAAATTCCACTGTATTCTATACATGTCACAAAAATGACCATATGTGGTTCCTGCAAAAGATTTATCAAAACAGCCAAACTGTGGTAACCCTTTTGACTCAGAATGCCAGTCACTCTGTGCCAGATACAAACTCTGCCTCCAGCAAAAGAACCCCAGACCATCACACTTCCTTCTCCTTCTTGTTTGACAGTTGGTGTCACACACTGAAGAACCATCCATTCACAAACTCGATGGTGTGATGAACCAAAGATTTCAAATTTTGATTCATCAGTCCATAAGACTTTCTTCCAGTCTGCAGTAGTCCACAGCCAGTATTCTAAGGCACTATTTTGTTGTTTAAGTAATGGCTTTCTTACTGCCACTTGCTCTGTCAAACCTGCAGCACAAAGTCTCGCTTTCACAGTACTGTACTTGAAGCTGTTGTGCTGTGAGTTAGCCTATCATGCAAGCTGTTCACCCTCAGAAACTTGTCTTCTGATTGGGTTGTGACTTTGGGTCTGCCAGATCTCTTCCTATCAGAGTTTCTTTCCAATTTTCTTTGGATTGTGTAGTACACTGTACTCACCAGCACTTTAATTTTTCTTTTGCAATTTCTCTAAATGAAAAGCCTACACTTCTAAAGCTAACAATGCTCTTGTCTCTTTTCATTTGTTAATTGCTGTTTTCTTGCCATAATGTGTTAGTGTGTGTGTGTGTGTAGCTCTGCTGTTCTTCTGTAGACTTTGGCAGTCTCTTCAAGTAATCCCATGCAGTCTTGATTACATTGGGATTCAGGCTCTTCAGAATTCATTGCACTTGTTGCAGAAGTTTATGTTCTTTTTTTGATGAAGACAGTTCCTAAACTGTGTATTTAGGGTCATTCTCAGGCTGCAGAATGAAGCTGGGACTGTTTGGACATATCTTGTATCTTATATTTCTAGCACTAAGGATTCCATTCATTCAGACCAGACCAGTTTGCAGAAATGCAGACCGAAACCTGTACGAAACCTCTGTCATATTCACTGTTGGCTGCAAACACTCATCTACAGTATGTGGCACACTCCCTTTCTTCTAAAGCAAAACTGCCATCTGTTTGAGTAAAAAAATTCAAATTTTAGAGCACTTGCTGCCACTGTTCAGCATGCCAGTTCCTGTGTTTTTGTGCATTTGTGGGTTTGTGTCTTGTTTCTATGCTTAGATTTGATGACATGACAGTTAAACTGTCCAATCTGTCAACACCCATTCCTTTTATATTGGTTGTCTTTCAACCATTTCGACTCCTTCTACCCTTATTTTTGTGTTGGATCATCAACTAATTACGTATGTTATTGATCATTAGTGCCACTTTTTTATATTTTTTTTTAATCATTCACTTATCTAAGTTTGGTTCCTGCCTTGAATGCCGTCCTGCTGGAATATCCTTCTTTTTCCTGTGAACTTGTGTTAGATAAGCAGGTTTAGTACATGAATAGATGATTGTGCGTCATGAGGATGTAACGGGCAGTTTTTTGTGTATTAGCTCATGGTCTGCCTGAATTTAGACCAATGAAACATTCTGTTCTTTTTAGAGCTGATAAAAATGAAAAAATCTACAGTTTAGGAGTTTTAAAATAAAGGAAAAAGAAGAAAAATCTACTGTTTAAGAAAAGATATATATTAGCACTTAGAAAACATAAGGCTACTTAATTTATAAAAGTGGGGAATATAGTTTTGCAAAATTACATGTCTTAGTGGTCAGTGCAAAAGGACAAGAAACAAGGACATTATTTGCTCTTGGTATTCTGGCTTTGACCGTGGCATTCCAATGTTTCCCAGTCTGGTTCTCATATTGTTTTAGGTGTCTTGTGTTGGTTTAGCTTATGAGTTTTAGATTTGTTAAAAAATACTTTTTGATTCAATGAAACAGCTGCAGTTGAAAAAAAAGAATAATGCTAAAGAATAGAAATTATAAATAGTCTTTGGTAATTAGGAGGACTGTGGTAGCACACTTATTACTTCTTCAGCATTGGAGTTCAAGGTATGTAGGTGTTATACACTGCCTGGTCACTGTCGGCATGGGGTTAGCGCATGCTGTTGCATGGTTTCTTTAATGATTTTGTTGGATTAACTGCAAACTATGAATTAAACCTGGTGTGAATGAATAGGGACATCCTATCTAAGACTGGTTCTTAGTTTGTGAAGGATTCTTCTTGCATAAGGTATGGCTCACCGTGATCCTTCAGTGAAAAAGTGTGCGGCATATAAAAAATGGATCGACAGATGAGCTCTCGTTAATATTAACTGCAAACAGAATATTGTTTTAAACCTTTTTCAGTATCTAAAAATGTATCTCAAGAATAAAATGATTTTGGTTAGAAATAATGTATTTCTCAGGTGGACCTTCTTCACTCCAAACTTACACTTATCATTTTTTACTTCTCTGTGCAAGTTCTGTTGTCTCACAATAAATTATGTGACCAGTATATTTATTAAGCATTAGTTAGGAATGCTTGCCAAGAGATAGTACATTATATCTTTCCTAATAATTTGCAATCTGAAGAATATAAAAATATAGTAAATATTATTTGCTAGCTGGGCTCAATATTTTATATAACCCTGTAAACTAAAAAGCATCTTTAAATCCCAAGCCTCTTTATTTTAAAAAGTCAAAGATTTATTCTTAAATAAAAAAAAGCTTGTATTATTTGGAACCACTTTATATCTAATAGAATTATTAACGTATTGTCATAAGCTAAAACTGTGTAGATTAAAAACAGTGCAATATGTGAGTGAAACATTACCTTTAAAGAATATACTATGCAAGAGCATTTTAAGTAATTTTTGTTTAGTCATTGCCAGTTTACACTGTAAATGCAGTGAAACCTCGATTATCCATCATTCAATTAACCATCAGGGACAAAAAAATAGTGCACTCAGCATCTACCTATTACTACTGCCATATGATATGCTGCAAGTTCTGTACATTGGAACAACTCTCCTTTTTGCTAGCATGGTGTTTTTCCCTAGCAGCACGTGTCATGCTGCATTTTGAAATCACAGTGCCATTTACATACCTTCAGCTTTAATAGCATTTCGTAGCTTTTCCCTTTTGTTATAATTAAACTACTATACATTGTTAAGGCCTATAAACATATGTGTGTGCTGCTGGTTTGTCTCAGAAAATTGAAATTATTAAATGTTTATAAAAGCTCTTCAAGTATTGCTTCAATTTACATAGTAGGAAGAACAACAGTGAATTATATAAAGTGTGATGCCGACAAATTGAAAAATGTGTCAAAAATGGAAACCACTGATGGCATTGTTATTCTGTTTTAATGTTAATGATCTTCCGCATTGTAATTTTCCTTTTAAATTCTGTTATATTATGTTTTGGTAATATATTGTGACGTGGAGGCAGCTTGTGATGTGCTGTGCAGGAGCAGAAAGGGCAGAATACTGTGTAAGTGATGGGACTGGGCTTCTGTTCTGTGAGGTACGGACACGACTCTTAGGAGATGAGTGACAGGAGAAGTTGGGAGAAAAAGGAATGTGCGGAAGAAGGAAGTTTTGAGTAGGGAGTCAGAAGACGATAAGCAGGAGTGTTTGCGGTATAGAAAAAGGCAGAACATGAGTGGTAGGAGATAATTATTGGTAGGGAAACCTTTCTTTTATGTTACTCCAAGTAAAACGTAGAAAACTCCTGCATCTCTGAGTTGTATTTGTTTATTACACTGGTCATTACAATATTATATAAATTATTAATTTTGTTAATACTATATATTTTGTTAATACTTTTTTTTTGTTAAAAAATACGACTAATCGCTAAACTAATCTACTGTACATCATTTTTAAAGTAGCTGTTCTGTTAACCATTTGTTCTCTTATCCATCATGGCCTCGATCCCGACCCCTGATAGATAATCGAGGTTTTATTGTACTCTTAAATTAATTAGTAACATTCCATTACAGTCCTCTGTAGTATTGACATTTGACCAAGATCAAAATTACATTCTTTTTTGACTGCTGGTTGTAATTTATAAATATATTTTATTATATTTACATATAGTACATTTTCTCTTGGGACAAATTAAGTAATATCTATCTATCTATCTATCTATCTATCTATCTATCTATCTATCTATCTATCTATCTATCTATCTATCTATGTTATGTACAACACTTTCTATCTATCTATATTTTTATATTTAATTAGTTAGAACATTTTTCAATCTTTCAAAAAATATTGGAACCAAATGAAACTCTGAGAAAGAAACATAACTTACCATGCTTGTGAATCTATTCTTTAAACTGAAAAAAAAAATTTAAATACAGATTTTCTTGTGGGCCAGGGGATCAATTATTTCTTATGTGTCAGTGTATTATGGTTATTCTTAATTATGCATCTTGTGCTTGCACCTGCAGATCACCATTTTTCATCCTCTTGAATCTAAAGTGTGAACTGTTCCATTGCAAATGAACTGCGGAAGATGAAGTTTGGCCTCTGAATGCACACTGAGCAGGCTCAGGCAGACCGTGTTCACCTTTTTCAAAATGCTGCTGTTCCTAAAGTGACAAGAGCTCTAACTGCATGCTAGGAGGACTGTTTCCAACTCTGGTAAGTACCCCATAATGATCTACCCTGCATTTCACATCTACTTCAGGTGATGCACTAGGGACCTGTATATTGCTGTTGAAATAGAAAAAAAGTTTTTGTGCTGTTTTAATGAGCAGGTCTGGTCCTCAGGACCTCATTAAAAGCCTGATTTCCATAAGCAAAAGCAATAAATGACTACAGTTAGAGTTCAAACTGAAGACCTCTTTCACTTAAATATCTGCTATAGTGAAAATGTTATTTAGTCAGTGTGGCTTATTGTCACTGAAACTTAAACTTTAGTGAATCAGACAGCACTATAAAGAGATCATGAGATCATATCTTGGCTAAACAAGTGGCCATTAATCAGTGATTACATAGTACTGAGTAATGATGGCTATTAACGTTAAACTTGTTTTAAATGCTTTGACAGTTCAACAAATGAGATTCTTGTTAATGGTTCAGTCTTGGTACATTTGCATTTTTCCTCATAGTCTCTAATTCTCACATCTACCTTAATTGAGTTAAGGCATTTATATTAAAGGATAAGTTTAGATATTTTTCAATTCAAAGCTCTTTCTTCGCAATCATAGTACATATTAATTTGCCACATGAAATTGTGTTCAAAAGTGAACCGTTTTTTTATAAATTTTAAGAAATACCTGGTGTAGCAGCTGGAAGCACTGCACCTCTAAATACACAATTCACATGCACTGCAGTGTGGGAGGAGGCGGGGTAATGAGGGAATAGGCAACAGTTGTATATAGTTAAAGCACGTTCAATAAACAGTAGTTTTTGCCTGCATTAAGAAAACGTCTGGTGTGTTTTCTTTTCTCGCAGGGCGCTACACTGGCCTGTTCTCATTTCATCATATATAAACGTCTAAGCATGGAAGTGTTTGTGTGTGTCTGTCTGTCTGTCCGGCCAAGAAATGAGAGGTGGAGTCGGGGTAAGGGCTCTACGTCTGAGGAAACAGAAACTTGCTTAGCCACTAATAACACAAGCGAGGCCAGCACGTCGGCAAAATGAAACCTCCAAAAAAAGAGACACTCGCTTAGCTGCTAATACACAAGCACACATAGGCAAAACAGTATCCCTTTTACTTTTCCTCCCGCCACTAATACATAAGCGAGGTGAATACGTCAGCAAAACGAAACCTCCGAAAAAAGACAAAGTCGCTTAGCCGCTCATGCACAAATAATGTGAGCACGTCGGCAAAACAAATTTTCCTAGGACTGAGACACCCAGAGTAGTTCCTTTCAATTACCTGACATCTCTACATTTCAATTATTTTTTCTGACGATTTCAATAGTTTCTGGGACCCCGGGCTTTTTACAGCACAGGCTTACATAGCTAGTACTTTATAATGGAGTCCAACATGAAAGCAAAAGCCTTTAAACTTACTGATTACATCCACTTTGAAGCAGCAAACGTTTCCATTTAAAACAATGTGCCTTCTACATTTCTGAGAAATGCTTGTGACAACAAAAGTAATCTGGAAATAATTAATTTTATTGCTGATTAATAATAATAATTCTTTCTATTAATGTAGAGCTTTTCTCACTACTCAAAGTGCTTTACATAAACAATGGGGAGCCACTTCAAACACCACCAGTGGGCAGCATCCACCTGGATGATGCGATGGTAGCCATTTTACGCCAGTATGCTCACCACACATTAGCTACTAGGTGAATAAGGAGTAAGAGAGAGAGACAATTTTAGACGAGGGATGTTTAAGGGGCCAGAATGACTAGGCCATGGAGGGCTGTTTAGCCTGGACATCGGCATACATCCTGTTTACAAAGGATGCCCAATGATCTTTAATGACCACAGAAAGTCTGGACCTCAGTTTTTACATCTCATCTGATGGTTGGTGCCATTTTGCAGCAAAATGTCCCCATCACTGCACTGGAGCATTGGGATTAACACACCGACTACAGGGTAAGTACCCCCTGTTGGCCTCTCCAAAATCTCTTCCAGCAGCAACCCAAACTTTTCCTAGATGGTCTCTAGTCTCCAAGTAATGGCTGGGCCCAAACATGCTTAGTTTCAGGCGGATTACCTGTTCTGAAGTGCAAGTGCTGTGGCTGCTGGCTAAAATTCTTTGAACTATTATACTTTGTGCTAGTTACTGCCATGACTTATAACAACCAACAGATGCTCGCTCAAATCATATAATTATTTTTTCATAAATGGTGCCTTCTTTTTGCCTGATACAGTCTGTGTTGTTATCTTTCAAACCTTATGCAGCGAAATTCATGTCAATGGTAGAGTGGTGGTGAAGACTGCACATAAGAGTTTCTTTGTACTTTGTACCCATAACAATAAATCTGAAATAAACTCTTTACACTGCATTGCATTTTTTGTAAAAGCCTCAGATTTTTAAAAGAGCCGAGCCACCTGCATGTCAATACCGTCTTAGGGTAAGACAGCCAATCAACCCTTACCTTTACTTCCAGTGATATATCATGCACACAGACAATAAAAAAGTGAGAAAATGAAAAATGTAGAGTGTGCAAAAAAGCAGTCAAACCACATTGAAACTGACTGAAGTACCACAAACCAGAGGTCTGCGCAGGACTGATTTTTTAAACCTGTACCTGCCCGCTCCCGCAGTACTCTATCCTGTGCAGGCCCACTACTGCCCACTTGGCCTCATTTGTCCCACTCCCAACCTCAACCTAATGGTTTTGTCCAGCTCCCGCTCACAGAAACAAATTGCTTCCATTAAGGGAAAAAGTCATGAATGGTTGATAAGTCTGTTTAACATGATCTTGTACAAGGAGGTTGGCTTTGGCCCAGTTGCTCTTTTCGCTTTTTTGTGATGATTCTACCATACTTCATCATTCAAATCTTCTGGTAGGACTTAAATAATAATTTCTGAGCACAAGTCTGCACATCTTTTTCACAGAAAGGAACAAAAAAGAGCAGTCTATAAGTAACATGTCTTGTTAAAGCTTTGTAAGTAGGCAACTGCTAATCCTATATTGAAATAAAGTATGATCTATGTTAATCAGATTTAGAAGTAACATGATTGAAGGGAATAAGTACAGTAGACTCCTGTTTTTACTTTAAAATTATGTCTTCAACGAGAACTCAGGAGCACAGTTGGAAATTAGTAAAGGGCAGATTTTGCACAAATATTAAAACATTTTTCTTCACACAAAGAACCATAGACACGTGGAATAAATTACCTAGTAATGTGGGAGACCATAGGTTTTAAGGATCATTCATATCTCACCTTGATGTTATTTTGTGATAATCTAGATGAATAAAATTAGCAAACGTGTTGGGCTGAATGGCCTATTATTGTCAAACATTTTCCAATGATCTAAATATTTTATACAAAAGCTTTAAGTCTGATATAATGTAACTGCTCTTTCCTCTGACCAATCTGGAATATAAGTAGTGGTTATGACCCAAAGCTGACAAATATAACAAAGACCTATAATGGTTAGCTGAGTTTGCAAGGATGTATACTGTGCGTAACCATTGTGTTTCTCCAAGATTATGAGTTGTACAAAAGTCTCAAAACGAATAGGATTATTATTGTCTATTTTACTTATGGCATGGCATAATATATTTTTACTTTTTGTTTAATAATGAGCAGAAGTTTTTTGAAGACGTCAGTTCTGAAGTAGTAGTAACCCTAAGAAATATATAATTTATATGTATGTTTTTTTCTATAGACAAAATCCCTTGTAATGCTTGCAGTTTAACACTTCATTTCACAGGGCTGGGAAAAGCTGTAAGGAAAAACGTGGTAGTAGTATTGTTACATGTACAGAGTACAGTGAAACTCTTATTTGCAAGTCCGATCAACATGTAATATATTTCTAATAGCTAAACAGATAAATAGATAGAATTTTATTTGTCCTGGGTGGAGAAGGGTAATATGGCTTTTTACAGAAGCTAATTAAATAAATAGATAGGTACACACACACACACACACACACACGCACACACACACACACACACACACACACACACACACACACACACACACACATTGTTGTGAACACACACCATAATGACAAAAGGAAGAAAATTAAAAAGTAAGAAAACTTCTGACTTGGCAGTCACAGTGTAAGAAAAAGAATGTATTCAAATATAGAACTTTATTTCAAATAAAATAAACACAAGACATCATAATTTTATTACTCCTTATACAAGTTTGCTAATGGATGGAGCTGCCTTAGGGTATTGTTTTTGGTGACAAAGTGCATGTCTTGAAAGCCCAGGTTATAGAGTTATAATACAAGTCTTAAGATTTCAATTCATGCTGTCATGGCAAACCCAACAGAAGTTCACACTCAGACATCCAGGGCTGAGCAAAATTCATTTAGGATGCTGTTCAGATTCAATGATTCTTAGCAATAGGTTTTCCACACATACTTTCACACCTTAAAGGACAGAAGCATAGTGGAGAGTTTGCATCATGAGCAGAGCATGAAATGGGGCATGCCACAGTACAGCTATGTGTCTCCTAATTGTTTTATTTGTTATGAGTGTCTGCATTATAACCTTTAAGAGAACTCAACTTTCTAGATGCACCAATCCCAACGTGGGGTTTGCCCCACAAGGCACTTTGGAGCTTCTTTCCCAGAAGTTTTTAGCATTCATCTTACTAGCAAGGAGCTGTGTCCTTTGATGCTTGGCATCTCTGGGTGAACAAAGCCAAGCATCTGTCATCTTGGTCACGATGATGTGTTTTGTATAGCAAAGAGTTTTGAGGGGTATATATTTTTTATTAAAAACTTCAAGCATTAAAAAAATAATAGTATTAAGGAAAATATGGTATTTAATTATTTATAATAATCTGAACTGCATACCTGCATACCTTCTCACACATTTTAATGCTTAAACTGGATAAAATATTTTTTGCTTCATAAAAAAATTTTAGTGACTATGATAGACAGCTTCAAGCAGAACAAAATATGATTTCATTTTGACTGTATCACATAGGAATTTGGAGAAATACAAAATTATTTTTTATTGAATCTAACATGTTTAATCGCTTAATGATGCTGACACAATATACAGGTCAATTGAGCTAATAATGTTTTGGTGCAGATTATTGTTTGTACACCGCATCTGATGAATCTCATTTCAGTGTCCAACAATAGTTCTCCAGCACTGATGAATTCCACCTGCCCTGATATGGCTTTTCCATCGATGCAATGTCCTGGTGAAACCTTTCACCATGTTCATCACTGTCTGCGCTCAAGGTTAGCAGAGAAGAAGTCCAAGTATGAATGTAGAAAATTAAATCTTTACCAACATGTTACACTTCATGGTTTTGTACGCCAACTAGTTGGATGTAGTTTAGTGCTCTGTAGTTGGCAAGAATATTTTCAGCATCATTCGTTAAAGTCTTCCACATGATTCCCTCTAGCCCCATTAGCAGATCTTTGAAATACTCATTAATATTTTCCTGATTTGTGGACCAAGAGAATGTGTAGTGGTTGTGAGAACACTAAGATTTACATTGTCTGAAGATGATGATTTGACACGGCACACACACATCAACACACAGAAACACTGATAAGTGGCTCAATGACTTGATCAATAATAAAGATAATAAAGTACATATTAGATAGATAGATAGATAGATAGATAGATAGATAGATAGATAGATAGATAGATAGATAGATAGATAGATAGATAGATAGATAGATAGATATTTTATTAATCCCAAGGGGAAATGCACATACTCCAGCAGCAGCATACTGATAAAGACAATATTAAATTAAAGAGTGATAACAATGCAGGTATACAGACAGACCATATCTTTGTATAATGTTAATGTTTACTCCCCCCCCCCCCCCCCCCCCCCGGGTGGAATTGAAGAGTTGCATAGTGTGGGGGAGGAACGATCTCCTCAGTCTGTCAGTGGAGCAGGACAGTGACAGCAGTCTGTCACTGAAGCTTCTCCTCTGTCTGGAGATAATACTGTTGATAATATTAATATGATATGATATGATATATAATATGATATAATAATAATATAATATTAATATGATAATATTAATCAAATATTGATGAGAAAAAAACAATATTAAACAAAAAGAGAATGATAATTATTTACTTACACTACATACATGAAACCAAAAGAAACCATAGATACAACTCAGTAAACAATTAACACTAACAATAAACTCCAACACAGTACAGCATTTGCAGGTGATGATGATGTGTGGAGTGAAAAAAACCCTGGACAACCCTCTAAATGAAATGTAAAGTTTTGTCCTACCAGGTTCCAGTTGTAGCGTGAATATTTGCCATGATTGGGAGCACTTCCCAGACAAAGATACAGTATATCCAAATAAGACTAAATCAAATGGAAAAGTAAGGCACAGAACAGCACATACATCCAGAAGAAACTGAAATCCAATGTGGTTGTAGTTGTAATCCAGTAGTGTGTGTGATGCGTAAGAACACATATTGTAAGCAATTTAAGTAATACTGCTACAAATGCCTTCCTTAATTTATTCGTGGAAACATCTGTCTCAGATTTCAAAATCCTTCACCTTCCTTGTTCTTCACGTCCATTAATTTTTCATCAGTCCAAGTTTTGTATGAAAAGGAGACAAAGTATCATTGTTGTCTCAACAAATGGTTTATGTGCTACACTTTACTGCCCTGGAACCAAATGCATAATGAGCAGTTAGTTCTTTTTAATGTCATGATACAACTGTCTCATTTGCAAATAAAACAACAATACAATACAATGTATTTTTGTATAGCCCAAAATCACACAAGAAATGCCACAATGGGCCTTAACAGGCCCTGCCTCTTGACACCCCTCCAGCCTTGACTCTCTAAGAAGACAAGGAAAAATTCCCCCCCCAAAAAAAACCCTAGTAGAGAAAAAAATGGAAGAAACATTGGGAAAGGCAGTTCAAAGAGAGACCCCTTTCCAGGTAGGTTGGGCATGCAGTGGGTGTCAAAGAGAAGGGGGTCAATATAATACAATACACAGAACAGAACACAAGTAATCCTCAATACAGTATAACAGTAAAATTAAAATATTACAAGTACAGAGCAGAATTTAACAGTAGATGATATCATATAATATGATTTGATTCAAACAGAGCTGCATTCCTAGTAGCAGTGTTACTACTTTTAGATCACCACAGATGTTCTAGTTATAGTTGTTGCATTGTATATGAATAGTTATATCATGTAAGGAAACAGCAAAAATAGGTGTTTAAAATTAAACGGTATGTAATCAGAATCTATGATATAACCACAAAGGTATTCAGAAAGCATTTTTTGTCCAGTGTATTCATTTATCCTGTTACCCTTTTATGAACTCGAATTCTCCAGATTGTAGTAACTTGGATCATGTTTTGCCAACATTAGTTGCAAGGTGGGCCAAGACAGGAGATCTTTCCATCGCAGAGCACACATTCGCTCATTGATTAATTTGTCAATCTACTTCTGAGCTAGAGACTATCCTTGTAAAGTTAGTCACAAAGAGGAACCAAACCTGGAAGGATGCCATTCCACTAGAGAGTACACTCATACACTCCCTCATACATACACACACAAAACATGCTGTTGTTGATAACAAACGAAACTATCATCACCCATTACAGCAATATGCTCATCTAATGTGATAGGAGATTTTAATATGTTGACAAAAACTGTGCCGCCATGCAGAGAATATGGAAAATATGCTTAGAAAAAGGCTGAACATTGTGCTCATGCTCACCCATTTCAGGCCAATATTGAGTAGCCAATCAACCTAATTATGTGTCCTTGGGATACGAGTGGAGTGTATGCCCAGAAAAAACTGTGCAAATATTAAAGAAACTGCAAATTTCCAACAAACAAGGACAGCACTGGAAGTGGAGCTCAGGTCCCGGGAGCAATAAGATAACAGCTCTAACCAGTGAGCTATTTTACTTCCTAAATGAAACTTATTATTTGAATTGCTTTGTGAATGTAGTCATAAAATATTGTAAGTTTTAAAATATAAAACAGTTCAGGTTAATTAAATAGCATCTTCAGCTATACAGTTACTTAGATGTACCTGCATTTCTTTTCTGGATTAATTTCAATTCAATATTCCACTACCTTTACATTTTTTCTACTTTGTACTGTATGTAATGCTGTTGGAGTATGCAACTAAAAATTTTCTATTGTTTTATATCATAGCAAAGGATTTTTTTAATATGCTTTATTTTTGTGAATAAATACATTCTCCAGAACCAATGTGCTTGACTGTTTCAACCCATATAGTCATTCCTGAATATAAACCCTGGAGGTGAAAATAAAATAATTGAGCTTTCATTAGAATGCAGGCAGTAATTGTACGACTTCAAGTGACAAGCAGGCGTGTCATGAAAAGTGATTTGACATCAATCATAATTAACCTCAGTGGCTTCACCGCAGGCGGGGGATGACCCCATCACATCTGGCTTCCTATTTGGATTATGAAGTAACTACATACTGGCCAGTCTTGAGGGATAAGGTTGGAACAAGATGAATCATCTGTCACTCTACAGTGCACAGCGTGGAGAACAATCACCATGCAGCCAGTGATAGTTTTGGTAAATTACTTTATTTTAATAGCACTTGACGTTTTAGTCACAGACACACACACACTCACACATACACATACACATACAAAACAATATTTTAGTATTGAGCTAAATAAATGTGACTTGACTGTGTGAATAATTATCACACTGTTTCAGCTAGCTGAAAGTTAAACTTTAGCTATTTTTATTCAAATAAACATTTTGAAATATGTGCATTGTTATGGATTTTACATACTTTTATTAAATACAGCTATTTTAATCTTGTGAAATGGAAGCCTAATCTCCACATTAAATATGGAACATTTAACCATTATTTTAAAAAAGAGCAGGACAACTCTCATAATCAGTTTTAACTAACTTTTAAAACTTCTTATCATGCAGCTAATTTATCCAGTGGCCTCACAGGAAAAGAGGGGGTGGTGGGTCTTATTACATATTTAGGTACCCCTGTTCACTCTGGAGTTCAAAAGCAAGACAGTTTCCCTGCATCTGTCTTTGAGGCTGAACCTTACCTCTTTTGCATTTTACATCAGCTATTCTTAACACTTATTGAAATTATTAAGTGTCACTTGTGTAGAAGCTGTACTGATTATACATTTACTGGTCCACCCAGGCACTGTCCATTATCTGGTCATTTAAACTTTTTTGTGAACATCCTATTGCTTGTTTTTGGTATGTATCATTATTTGAGTGATAATGCATTGGACTTTGTTTTCTTGCTATTTTGAAATTTTTCCATATATGTATTGTATCTGTGTCAGACATTATGTTAATTAGTCAAAGCAAAACTTTAAGTTATCCAAAAGGAGATGCAGCGACACATTGTTATTTCTGCAGAAAAGCAATTGAGTCTCTTCTTTCATGTACAAAATTATCAAAAGCTGGCATATTGCAAAATAGGTCAGATGGAAAACTTGCAATGTCTGATGCTCATTTGTCTAATATGCTTACGTAAACAATGACAGAATATGCGAGAAGTCTCCTGCCTCGTTTCCACAACATGTAGAGCATTCCAAGAGATGGGCAAGAAAGAAAGAAAGAAAGAAAGAAAGAAAGAAAGAAAGAAAGAAAGAAAGAAAGAAAGAAAGAAAGAAAGTGTAATTTAAAGAGTAAACTGAAAGAGCTCCATGTACATGTAGACATACATAATATATAATAATAAACTAAAAATGAAAGCAATACATGGTGTCACACACGCATGCATGGGAGGCAGCTAAAGGGCTCAAAAGAAGGTAATTTTATGCCAAACCAGGGAGTGGCAGAGTGCAATGATCCTTTCTCTTATTTCCCTATAGACCAATCACTGGAATTTTCGCCTGGGCCTGATGACGCCACTTCTGGTTCTTGGCCCAATGACATCACTTCCAGTTCCTCTCCAGATGACTTCATCTCCCCTGTCCAGCTTTAAAACCGCCATGTTCCTTTTGTTACTTCAGTTCTCTTGTGGACTCTTGATTATAAAGACCTATTGGTCAATTTTGCCTTTTTTCAGCCAAACTTTCAAGTATATGGGGTGGCTGCCCCAAATCTTTTTGTTGTGTCAAGGCGTATAATTTTACATTGGTGTAGTCGGCAGGATGATTGACTCCTTGAGGAACCAGGAGCAGGATGTAAGAGAAGCCTTGATGCCCAGCCCCGTTGAACTCCAGCCCTTATGGGTCCATACCCGAGTGGTTGGGCTTGAAGCATCTGTTGTGTGTCAGGGGAACCCGGTGCAAGCTCCAACCCAGTCATGAAAACCAAAGCTAGACCAGTGGGGGTGTGTGGGAGGGGCCAACAGAATACGGTCAAGCATGGAGGGGGACTTACAAAGGGCTTATTATAAAGGAGACCGCCCACCCAAACCCAAGAAGGTGTGTAAAATATTACAATGGGAATTCGATCCTGAGCAACCAACTCCCCCCCAGACATTCCACCTGAGGGGTAAAATTGGGTGCTGGCTAAAGCCAGAGCTGAATAATGCCTGACAGATAGTGGAGCAGATTACCTGTATGCTATTACTTAAAGCACTATCTTAGTATATTACCCAGCTGGCCTGGGGACAACCTTTTAAAAATATGATCCACCTTATTGAGGTCATTGAAGGGCTTCGGGTGGCTTCATACTCTGGGGGAACAGAACAGCCTCAGTATGAAGCCCAACAAGCATGCGTCTCTACCCCTGAGCTCTGTTGTCACCATCTGGAATTAGTGCTGAAGGCCCTCGATGAGCCCCGGCATTTTTTGCGTCATGACGAGGGAGGTTGCGGTGAGGCATAAAACGAAAGGTGCTGTGCTCTGGTTGAACCCCTGTTGTTCTGTCACCCAGCAGTGGTAGTGGTGATTGGGCACGAGGGTTTTGGCCCTTATGGACTCCGGCAGCAACATTTACATTGTTGCTTGCCATTCTGTATTGCCGCGACAATGGCTAAAAATGAAGACCTTAAGCATATTAAGCTCCATTTCTATTGGCTGGGAATCAATGAGGAGGTCTGCCGCTTTTGCATGTCCTGTCCAGAATGTCGACTGCGGCAGATTCCTTGGAGGGACAGTGCTCCTTTAGTTCCCAATCCCCTTATTGATGTCCCATTTGAATGTATCGAGCTCAACTTAGTGGGACCCCTACAATCCTCAGTTAGAGGACACAAATATATATTAGTCTTAGTTGATTATGCTACCCAATTTCCCGAAGCTGTTCCTCTGCACACAGCTACATCAAAAAGCCATCACAAGGGAATTGGTAGGAGTCTTTGTGCGAACCAAGGGATACCCTTTCACTCGGAGATGTTCAGGGAAACGGACAAGTTACTTAAGATAAAGCATTTTAAGACCTTGGTGTATCATCCTCAAACTGATGGTCTAGTAGAGCAGTTTAACCAGACCCTCAAACAGATGCTACGTAAGGTGGTCAAAGAGGATGGAAGAAACTGGGATCAGCTCCTCCCCCTCATCCTTTTTGCATATCGGGAAGTCCCACAAGACTATACAGGGTTTTCACCATTTGAATTATTGTATGGACGGCAACCCCGGGGCATATTGGATATTCTAAAGGAAGCTGGAAGTAGGAGGCCCTCCCTTCCACAAATATATTGAAATAAATTGCGCATTTACGCAATAGATTTGTGAAGATTCGACCCATTTTAAAAATTCACATGAAGAATGCGCAAATAGCTCAGGCCCACTCTTATGACCGTGGCAATGTCTCTGTGGGAGTTCCGCCCAGGAGATCAGATCATGGTACTAGTTTTTACCTCCCACTACAAATTACTGGCCCATTGGCAAGACCTGTACAAAGTTAAGGAGAGAAAGGGGCTCGTCGATTATTTGGTGAAACAATCCGATTGCTGACCAAGCAAACGGATATATCATGTGAACCCCCATTCACTCTTTGCTCACAAAACAGACCTTAACTTTGGCCCTAATATGACCGCCAACCAGCAATGGGAGCTGGAAGAAATTATTCTGTCTGAGGTAGTGAGTAAGAAACCTAGATGGACCTCCCTGGTTGCGAATGACATTGTGACAGAGCCTGGGGTGACCGTCCAAGAATGCCCACATCGACTTCTCAAGGCAAAAAGAGCAGAAGTGGAGCTAGAGATCAGGCATATGTTGGAAATAGGTATGATAGAGGAGAGTCATAGTTCCTGACCCAGCCCTATTATCTTGGTCCCTAAGCCTGACGGGAGTTGTAGGTTTTGCAATGACTTCTGGCAGCTTAATCAAGTCTCCCAATGCACCCTTGACTAATCTTACAAAGAAGAGTGCCCTAAACAATGTGGCATAGGATGCTAACACAAAAACTGCATTTGGTGACTTAAAACAGGCCCTTACATTGGCACCAATCTTAAAAGCTCCTTACGTTTCTTTAACTTTTCATCCTTTAGACAGATGCTTCGGACACAAGTCTTCATGCCGTGCTGAGCCAAAGTGTCGAAGATGTTGAACACTCTGTCATGTTCCTGAGCTGAAAACTGCTGGAGCAAGAAACCAGGTATGCAGCAGTGGAACAGGAAGCCTTGGCGATCAAATGGGCGACTATGCAGCTGAGGTATTATGTTTTGGGCCGCAAGTTAACCCAGGTTACAGATCATGCACCTTTACAGTGGATGGCTTTACACAAGGAGATGAACCTGCAGGTCACAAGGTGGTTTTTAGACCTGCAGCCTTACAAGTTTTTGGTTGTTTATTGCTGGGCTAATGGGGAGGGCCGTGTCACACATGGGTGGCAGCTGAAGGGCCCAAAAGAAGGTAATTCCATGTATGACCAGGAAGTGGCAGAGTGCACTGATGCTTTCTCTTCTTTCCCTGAAGAACAATCATGGGAAAATCCACCTGGGACTAATGACGTCACTTCCGGCTCTGGGCACGTTGATGTCACTTCCAGTTCCAGACATGATGACATCACTTCCAGTTTCGGGCCCAATGACATCACTTCTGGCTCCTCTCCAGATTACATCATCACCTCTGTCCAGCTTTAAAACTGCAATATTCCTTCTGTTACCTCAGTCTGTTTTGGACTCTTGTCTGTAAAGACCTATTGCTCAGTTTTTGCCTTTTTTTCAGGCAAACTTTCAAGTACAGTATACCAGGTGGCTGCCCCAAACCATTTTGTTGTGTCAAGGCATATCATTTCACAATGATTAAAGACATTTGGGGTCTAGACATGACAACTATATTGATAGATTTGGTCACTGTGAAAAGTTAGATTTCAGTTTTATGCTTTTTGTGGTGTAATTCCTCTTCAGAGAATCCATGGCTACCGCTGGTTTGACTTTGTGTTGAATAAAGCCGCTTGTTGCTCACGGAGTCCTGAATGAAGCACATTACCTGCAATGTGAGGGAGCGTCAATTACAGCACTATGGCCATGTGGTGTGATTCCTCGAGGGTGATTAGGCTCGCAGGATCCTCATTGTTGAAGACCCGAGTGCCTGGACCAGGCAAAAGGGACACACACATATCACCTGGCTGCAACAGATAGAGGGTCATTTCCGGAGGGTGGAACTGGACTGTGTGTCTGCCTAGGGGGTTGCCAACCAGGATCCTGAACTGTTTTGTCGTGTGGTGGGTGCGGCAACGTGCTGTACCAGTGGATGCTCCTTAGCCTGACCTGACCTAACCTGCAGTGTAAGGAAAAAATAAATGATTGGGAAATTCTGAACTTTTTGTCATGTCTCTTGTCTTTTCTCTCCTGTAAATGATGACCTAGAAGCTATTAATAAATAATGTTAATTATTTGTGAAATGATGAGTGGTTTATTATGGTACTTCGTGAGGATAGTTTAAACAGATGTAGCCCCCAAAGAATTATAGTGCTGTCAAGTGTCAGATCCCTGTCCCTTTAACAGACTTTGCTAAAATTGCGGGTTTGTACAATAAGATAAACTTAATTTTTTATTAACCAATTGGGCAACTGTAACCAATTACCTGCTGTAATTTGGAACATACAACTGCTTCCTGGGAAGAGAGAGAGTGCATCCATCAAATGGGATGTGGACCTCCACAAACACAAAGTATAAGAGAAAGAGTGAGCATGAGTGCAACAAAAGGACAGGTAGAGTTCCTGCACTCATCCAGAAGAGAAAGTATTAGAAGGAAAAAGGGAGAGAGATATTTAAGCCAAGTTGGTAATAATTGGAAGTATGTAATTTCAAAAGATAGGTAACTAATTAAGTAAATTGAAGACTATTAGTAAAACACACTTTTGAATATATATTAGCCAGTGTGTGTAAGTATGGTGGTGAGTTTTATTTGCCTTTGCATGTTGTAGTGCTGTTGGATGCTTGTTGGACACTCTTAGTGTTACACTTGATAAGACAAATTGTATGGTCATCAAGCAAGAAATAAAAGTAAGTCTGATTGTGCATCAGTTTGCTGAGCTCTTCTTGCCATTTGGGAGGAATGCTATTAGCAGACTACAGTAATCCCTCCTCGATCGCCAGGGTTGCGTTCCAGAACCCCCCACGAAAGGTGAAAATCCGTGAAGTAGAAACCATATGTTTATATGGTTTTTTTAATATTGTCATGCTTGGGTCACAGATTTGCACAGAAACACAGGAGGTTGTAGAGAGACAGGAACTTTATTCAAACACTGCAAACAAACATTTGTCTCTTTTTCAAAAGTTTAAACTGTGCTCCATGACAAGACAGAGATGACAGTTCCGTCTAACAATTAAAAGAATGCAAACATATCTTCCTCTTCAAAGGAGTGCACGTCAGGAGCAGAGAATGTCAGAGAGAGAGAGACAAGCAAACAATCAGAAATCAATAGGTGTTTTTTGGGCTTTTAAGTACGCGAAGCACCTCCGGACAAAGCAGCTGTTAGGAAGGGAGCAATGTAAAGGTAGTCTTTTGGCATTTTTCAGAGGAGCGTCCGTATCGTCTAGGGGTGCGAACAGCCCCCCTGCTCACACCCCCTCCGTCAGGAGCAGAGAATGTCAGAGAGAGTGAGAGAGATAGAGAAAAACAAACAATTAAAAATCAATACGTGCCCTTCGAGCTTTTAAGTATGCGAAGCACCGTGCAGGAAGCATGCTGCTTGACAAATTGTTGCAAGAAAGGGAGCAACGTGAAGATAATCTTTCAGCATTTTTAGACGAGCGTCCGTATCGTCTAGGGGTGCGAACAGCCCCCCTGCTCACACCCCCTCCGTCAGGAGCAGAGAATGTCAGAACAAGAGAGAGAGAGGGAGGAAAGCAAACAATCAAAAATCAATATGTGCTGTTTGATCTTTTAAGTATGCGAAGCACCATGCAGGAAGCATATCGCTTGACAAAGCAGCCACATTTAAGCCCAGCAAAGAAGAGAGCAATGTGAAGGTAATCTTTCAGTGTTTTTTGAGGAGCGGCTGTATCCTCTAGGGGTGCGAACAGCCTCTGTGCTCACAATATATTTCAGGAGATTTATTTAATAGGTAATACGCGCTCTGGTTGGGTAGCTTCTCAGCCATCTGCCAATAGCGTCCCTTGTATGAAATCAACTGGGCAAACCAACTGAGGAAGCATGTACCAGAAATTAAAAGACCCATTGTCCGCAGAAATCCGCGAACCAGCAAAAAATCCATGATATATATTTAAATATGCTTACATATAAAATCCGCGATAGAGTGAAGCCACGAAAGTCGAAGCGTGATATAGCAAGGGATTACTGTGCCACAAATGCAGAACTGATTTCAGAAAGGATTGTTTCACCACATAAAGTTTTTACATTTTAACTTTACTGAAGAAATGTTTTTTTGTTTTAGTTTATATTTTCTCAGTTCAACGAAGAGATCACCCCACTCCCAGGCAGTGTTACAGGCCAGCAGCATGTGATGGGATGTGTGTTCATTCGGGCATTGTCTGTTTGGGCCCAAAAATATGTTTGTATATTAGTGGCAAAGGCTGTATGTCAAGTCAATATAGAACTTATTTTACTTATAGCACTTGTTATATTTCAGGGAGGACTGATAATTACATCTTACAGGCATAAACATTTTTCATTATAAGTAAAACCTGGTAATTAATTAATTAAAGTTGTATAAAGAATCAGAGAAATTGCTTTAGAGTAGTGATATGACAGGTGGATGTTGTGTTGTGTTTAAAATTATGCGTTACTAACTCTAGTTTAGTTAAACAAGGGACAACATCAAGGCAAAGCTCTGTCTTATATATATAGATAGTATACATTATATATAATATATCAACTATACAGATGTAATGGTATAGAGATGTGTGTCCAGTCTCTCAGTGCAATCTAATTGGTCAGTTTGCCTTTGGTGTTATTGGACAGTTTGCCTTTGTTGATGTGATTGAAAGAAGAAATGTGAGTGTAAGACATACAAGGAAGAGTAAAGGAGCCATGCTAAGAGCTGCAAAGATGGCAAGCATAAAAGCCATCAGAAGGTGTGCAAGGTACCTCGAAAATAATGACAAAGAGTCTGAGAAGCAGGCTTTAGAGAAACACGCTTGAGAGAGGGAGGACTGGACAAGAGAGGTTCAGACACACGCAAATACAGAGGGAAGGAGCTGAAATTACACACGAGATATCAAATATTTTTAAATTAATTCTATTACCTGTCATTCATATATATATATATATATATATATATGGATATATACTGTATATACAGTATATATATACTGTATATATGCAGTTGGAGATCCATGAAGGGAGAAAAATCGAATCACGTATCATAAAATAGTTTTATTCCTGAGCTTTCAACCCCTATCAGGGGTCTTCATCAGAGGATAATGCTTAGACTTACAAGAATCAAAGGCAATATATAGCAACACATTCAGTCGGGGGTGCAGGTGACTAAGTCAGTATGATCGGGGGGGGGGGTTGTATAGTTTAATTATTGTGTACATGTCCTTCTTAAGTTGGCATATGCTGGATTTATGTCCAAGTGTCTGTTGATGGCGTTTTCATCTGATAGCCAAGACTCAGCCAACTCTCTGGCACTTTTAGTACTGGCCTTAAATTTTACTTTTACGTTGTCCCAGTTGAATGTGTGTCCTGTTGATTTAGTATGTGCATATATCAAAGATAGTGCGTCCTTTCTTCTGACGGCGTTGCGATGTTCCTGTACACGTGTTGAAATTCTTTTTGATGTTTGTCCTATGTATACCGCTGAGCAAGAATTGCATGGAATACTATAAACTGCGTTTCGTGTTTCGGCTGTCGATTTCTTGTTTTTAGCATTAAACAGGACAATGCGCAGATCGTTCGTGGGTTTATGTGCTATTCTGATGCCCCACTTGGTCAGGGTGCGTGCCGTGCCTTCTGACACATTATGGTGATACGGGAGTGAATGCCAGGTGGGGTGGGGGTTCTGATTTAAGTCGATTGTATTCTGATTCCTTTGGCGTCTGCTGTGTAGACTCCGATTAATGAATGTTTTTGAGTATCCGTTCGAGGTGAAAAGTTGGAAGAGATAGTGTCTCTCATTCATTTTTGTTTCCTTGGTATTACAATGCGTGTGGACTCGTTTAAATAGGGTTTTCACGCAGCTCTGTTTATGAGATACTGGGTGGTTGCTGGCGAAAATAATGACAAAGAGTCTGAGAAGCAGGCTTTAGAGAAACACGCTTGAGAGAGGGAGGACTGGTCAAGAGAGGTTCAGACACACGCAAATACAGAGGGAAGGAGCTGAAATTACACACGAGATATCAAATATTTTTAAATTAATTCTATTACCTGTCATTCATACTGTATATATATATATATACACATACATACATACATACATACACATAGATAGATAGATAGATAGATAGATAGATAGATAGATAGATAGATAGATAGATAGATAGATAGATAGATAGATAGATAGATAGATAGATAGATAGATAGATAGATAGATAGATAGATCTTTATTGCCATTGTCACTTTTACAAAGGAACAACGAAATTGAAGGTGCAATCGACTCAGTGTGAGGAATAAGAGTTAAAATGACAAAAAGACAAAAAGACAGAATATAATAACAAACCGAATAGTAATAAATATACAAATTGCACTTGTTGACCTAAGGTATATATTGCACATTGGAAGAATAATATGGAGCAGTTTTATTTTGAGTTCAGGGCCATGATTGCTTTCAGATAAAAGCTGTTTTTAAGGCGGTTTGTCCTAGTTTTCATAGCTCTGTATCTCTTGCCCGATGGCAAAAGCTGGAAGAGGCAATGACCGGGATGTGATGAGTCCTGTGAAATGTCTATTGCTTTTTTGTGGCTTCGGGAGGTGTAGATTTGTTCCAGAGTGGGGAGGGTACAACCAATTGTTCTCTCCGCTATCCTGACGACCCTGTGTAGCGCTTTCTTTTCTGAGGAAGTGCAGCTGCCGTACCACACACACAGTCCGTACATAAGCACACTCTCAATGGAACAATGATAAAAAGCAAGGAGCAGATTTTTTGGGAGGTGGTTCTTTCTGAGAATTCTCAGAAAATACAGTCTCTGCTGCGCCTTCTTTAGCAGCTCCTTGGTGTTGGCTCTCCAGGTCAGGTCATCCTCCAGCTCCATACCCAGAAACCTGAACACCGGGACCCTCTCCACAAAGGCCCCGCCAATGATGAGTGGCTGGATGTCAGTTTTGTTTTTCCTAAAGTCAATAACAAGCTCCTTTGTTTTTTTGTTGTTGAGGAGCTGGTTATTGACTGTGCACCACTCTGACAGTCGCTCCACCTCGTCCCTGTATGCTAGCTCACCCTCCTTGCCCGATATGAGTCCGACCACCGTCGTGTCATCCTCAAACTTTATAATCTTGTTGCTATGGTGAGTGGGGACACAGTCATATGTGTAGAGGGTGTTGAGGAGCGGGCTGAGCACACAACCCTGCGGCGTCCCAGTGTTGAGACTGAGAGCAGTGGATGTGTGGAGACCCAGCCTGACCCTCTGGGAGCAACCCGACAGGAAGTCCAGTATCCAACTGCAGGTGAGTGATGGAAGTCCCAGATCTGCCAGTTTGGACACCAGTCATTGTGGGAGGATGGTGTTAAACGCCGAGCTGAAGTCTACAAAGAGCAGTCTGGCGTAACTCCCCTGCTGCTCCAGGTGGGTCAGGGCAGCATGAAGGGCTGTGGCCACAGCATCCTCCGTGGATCTCTTTGCTTTGTAAGCAAATTGAAATGGGTCCAGGTCTGCTGGCAGGCAGGTGATGATATGACTCCGCACCAGTTTCTCAAAGCACTTCATGATGACAGATGTGAGTGCCACTGGGCGGAAATCATTCAGACTGTTCGTGTTGGATTTTTTTGGCAGCGGAACAATGATTGAGGACTTGAGGCAGGATGGGACAAGGTGAAACGCAAAAATAACCGGACTGGGCATGGGGCTTTCCTGGAAAACCGTCTGGAGGTTGACCAAACATGAATCATAGAACTATATCCCCTCCTACACGCCCTCTTAAACCGCCTACCGACTAGGTATATGAATAGTCCAGTCAGTATTTGCACAACAATCGCTACACGAGTTGCTGCTATAATATCGTATAAAAAAATTGAACAGCGATTCAACATCAAATTTCTCGCGAAATTGAACAAAACCACCACAGAAACTTATGAAATGATAAAAACAGTGTACGGTGATAACAGTTTGTCTTGCACACAAGTTTCTGAGTGGCACAAACATTTCAAGGAAGGGCAAGAAAATGTGGAAGATGTTCAACGCCCAGGTCGAGAGGGGGGTGGGTTCTTCACCAAGACAACACCCCCACACACAATGCTTTTTCCGTAAAGCAGTTTTTGATTGACAAAAAAATTCATGTCCTCTATCATCCTCCCTATTTGCCCGATTTAGCTCTCTGTGATTTTTACTTGTTCCCGAAAATCAACAGTGACCTGAAGGGAAAACATTTTTCTTCAATGGATGAAGTGAAGACAGAAACTGAAAGCCAGTGTAAGAGCCTCAAGCAAGAAGACTTCCAGCACTCTTTCAATCAATGGAAGATACATATGGAGCAGTGCAGAGATTAGGAGGGGGAGTATATAGAAGGTGACAATGTTTAGAATGCTGTAATTCATCAATACATTTTTTTTTTTACCAATCCGGTTATTTTTTGTCTCACCTCGTATATATAGTTCTCTTTCAATTCATTCGTTATTACTAAACCTTTTTTTTATTTAGGTATCTTGGTATTCATGGTTGGTAGAAATCTATCATCCATTGAATTTGCTCTTTCTTGTTAGGACAACTAAGCTAATTAAATTACTAGTGTATTTACTAATAAAGGGAAAAAATGAAACAGGCAATGATAATTTTAGTCTACCTTTGTAGATGCTAAAGGCAGGAAGAGATACCCAGGGTCTTTTCCCAGATTTCAATTAGGCAGCAGCAAAAAGGCACTCAGAAGCAAAAGGGTGTTACACAAAACCTAACATTTTAGAAATGTCACCTGGTGACGATCATATTTGTTGTATAATCCATCAATTTGATCCAATCCATTAAAGGGGGATACAGCCTGGGTGTACAAAACAAATAGCATTAAGTTAAACTTGGTTAAAATGTGTAAAAGGATTCAAAATACATAATTTCAGAATTGCTGTTAATTCTTTGGAATTCAAATAAAATTATATTTACAAAACAGAATGAGTGTCATAACACTGAAATCCTACCTATTTTAGATCAGGCCATCCCTTGAAACTGAGCCACTGTCCATGAAGAAAACCGGTAAGGAGTGTCTGTATAAGTCAGATGTTAATAATGAAAGACATGCAGACCTTTTTGACTGTGACTGGATAAAACATTAACATAACCATTTTACTCTACACGTGTACCTTCACCTTCATGGGATGCATGTGAAATCCTACTGCATTGCTTGTATTCAGTGTAAGAGTTAATAAACCTACCACACTTTTAGTGAAGTAGCTTTATTTTTAATTTAAATATAAGTACATTTAGATATGTCAGCAAAAAAGAAGTTTTCAGAATAAAATGCTACACAGTGTATACTAGCAGTCCAGTATTAGTATGAGTCTCGGTGTACAAATGAAACAAATCATATATATCTAAAAATTTGTTTTTGAAGTTTTGTCTTATTACATTTTCTGTTTAAGACTATCAAAGTATACTGGAATGCATTATGTACAAGTGTTTTATTGAAGTTTACAATAAATGGTATAATATGCTTTAACACTTGAGTAACTGTATTTTCCAGCATTGCTTGGGTTTTATTTCAAAATTGTGCTGTAAATTTTACTATACACTCACCTGGTTAAGCAACATACAGTTGTACATGAGAGCAACAGTTTGACCTGTGATATCTGGCTCCTAAAGACTCACAAAGAACTCTAGCCACTTGAAATGGAAAAGGGTAATTTTACAGGATGAAATTATTTTATGGTATACATTCATATTCTACTTTATGACATCCCATTTAGATCAACATCAAATTTCTCGCGAAATTGAACAAAACAGCCACAGAAATGGTCAAAAAAAAAAACACTCAATATGCTCAATAGCAGAAACTCAATGGTGTTATATTTATCAAACCTTCCTTCTCTCAATAATACATTGACATGTCATACAGTCTATACTAGCCAACCCGCGGCGTAGCATACGCCACATAATTATGTATTGATGGGTGAACACTTCCTGAACGACACAGTTGTCCAAATGGGGTGGTTCTGTGGATACCACTGTGAGTGAATGAAAACATAGACCTCTGGAGAGAGCAACATATAATTGTCCGTGACTGAAAGTGGGATCGTCTGTGACGAAGAAGGCCACGCTGGTGAAAGTTACTTCGGCGGTAGGGATAAGTGTCAGTACTTGTAGATTAAGGTGTAGCGAGTCTTCGTTGTTGATGCTTAATATAGCTTGCGTACTGAGATGTTCCGGAGTCACAGTTGAGAAACACTTTTTTAACGTCTTTTAAGCACAGGGGAAAAAATGAACATGTGAAACATCCGTAATGTAATAAGCCACCAAGAAAAGTAACATTGCAACAATGCTATCTTCGACCCGATCTCTGTAAACAGAAGTGAAAACAAAATCAAGCCCAGTGTATTCTTTAACTGCCTTGTGGCACTGTAGTAGTGCTACTGCTTTGCAGTAAGGAGACTGTGGAAGATTGTGGTTTCGCTTCCCGGTTCCTCCCTGTGTGGATAGCGCTTTGAATACTGAGAACACCGCTATATCAATGTAACGAAGTATTAACAGGAAATTGTCTTCGTGTAATAGTAAAAGGCAAATTATCTGCGACAAACAAACTGTTTCACATGCTGCATACCAACCCGCGGCATAGTATACGCCGCATAATCATGCCGATTTTTAAATGTTTTTTAAGCAGAGGGAAAAAAATGAACATTTGCAAAATCCGTAATGCTGCTTTCAGTAAGTACAATGCACATGCGTTTAATTTGTCGGCCTCTTTTTGCCAGTCGTTTTTTCTGGTTTGGGCTGCTTTTGCAGTGTTACCGCTTGTGCATATTAAATCCTGAAATCCTTCGAGTAACTAATTAACTAACTAACACCAACCCACCCACACACACAGCTTGTGTGAAACAAATGCGCCTGTACTTTCATAATTTTGTTGCAGCCTATAGTGGAGTCAGGCACAGAAGAGGTCAGCTGCTGAGAGAGCGTCTCGACTGTTGCAGGGCCTGCATCGGTGAAGCAGGTGAGACGTTAATGAAACAGAGGCACAGGGCTTATTGGTTTTTAAAGACTGCTTCCTTCATTGTGTTTTAACCTCAGTTTTAAAGGATTGTTTTAAGGATCCCATGGGATACCCCTTGCAAACTGTTTTAGACGCTTCATTCAGCAATTCACATCCGCGACAAACATGCCTCTTCTTACATAGTCCTGCCGCGTCGACACCCTCGTTCTCAAAGCATACACACTGCCTGGTCATGTGCCCGCGCGCAAGAGCAACTCACGGAGACCCGCCCACCAACTCTAAGACCATGGCGTGTAAAACAGTTTGTGATGGTGGTGCGTGCGTCATAACCGAAAAGAATAATAAAAAGTCAACGTGGCTCAGAGGTGCATGTGGACTCCTAGCACAGACAAAAGCGACTTACAGGGTGGTCGGTGAGTTGTTGCGTCCGGGCACATGAGCAGGCAGTGGGAATGCCTAGAGAGCGAGGGTGGACGCGGGCCGGGGAATAAGGAGTGTTGGTGGGTGGGAAAATGTTTTCCGTGTTCCTGCAGGACCATCTAAGAAGATGCATGTTTGTTGCAGATGTGGAGGATGCGGGCCGGGGAATAAAGAGTGTTGGTGGGCGGGGAAACGTTTTCCATGTTCCTGCAGGACCATCTAAGAAGACGCATGTTTGTCGCGGATGCGAATTGCTGTATGTAGCGTGTAAAACAGTTTGCGATGTTACACGCGGTCGTGCGTCGTAACCGAAAAGTCAACGTGGCTCAGAGCTGCATGTGGACTGTAGCACAGACAAACAGAAATGACAGCGTGTTTTCCGAGGCATCGCTTCCGAGTTGGTGGGCGTGGCTTTGCGAGTTTGCGTCGTATCCAATGGTCTTAGAGTTGGTGGGCGTGGCTCCTTCCTGCATGCTTTCATGGGTGTGGGCGTGGCTCCTTCCTGCGTGCTTTCATGGGTGTCTTGCCCACTCTGGCGGCGGCTTAGAGAATTATATATATAGATACTTGTAACGCTAGGCTATTCTATAGATATGCTTCTGTCCCGTTTAAGATTTTTATAAGTGAGGATTTTCATTTTAAGTTTTGATTTAAAAAAAAACTAAGTTTACTTGATGCTATTTTATTCACACATCATCATGTTCCTATTTACATGGTCAGAGGAGTCGCAATATTTGACGTTACTGGAATACATAAGGCAGCATTAGACAGAATCAATATATCGGTGGATTCCATGACTTTCATCTCATCTCCTGGTTAACCTTAAATAACAATAATTTTTGGTGCCTCAATAGCACCCGCAACAATTCTAAGTTGTCCTATCCTTGATTTTTTCTCCAGTTATAAAAATATTTACAGCCATTTTGTGTGATGATGGAATAAACATACATACATACATACATACATACATACATACATACATACATACATACATACATACATACATACATACATACAAACAACCAGCTTTAATTAAGTAGATATAGCCATATTTCCTGGGTTTGCATTGGTATTCTTTTAGAGGTTTGCTGTAAAATGGTCATGTTTAGACTAAATATGATCCATGAACCCAATCTGTCATGAGATTAAGCAGTTATGTTGTATAATTAGCAGAGTACGGCTTCAATTATAAAAGAGAAACAGTGCTTGACCTAAACAGTAATAAAGATACCTTGCTTGGCGCCATGACAAAAATATTGAGGGATATGCTGAATTAAAGAAAAACTTTAATAGAGCACATAGGAACTGAACTCTGATTCCTTATTTGAAGGGCAAGCATGTTAACCATTACATTACCATCACAACCTGTACTGCTCTGTTTATCTGTTGATAGACCAAACCGTAGAATTTCACGCCACGTCTTATGTCCTTTAGCTCTGCAAGGTTTAAATTATATATCACACGCCTGACTTATGGAGAAAAGTACCCATCTGCCAAATTTCAAGTCTGTAGCTTGAAAGTACAAAACAGTACATGAAGAACAAACAAACAGAAATGATTCTGTAAAAATATAGAGATGTAATTATTTTGTGGATAAAACCCATCACAAAACTCAAGGGATTGAAAGGCTTTACTGCTAATTTCCCAGAAATGTAATTTACAACTTATTTCAATGTGTGTACGTTTGCACCCAGATATTAATTTAGTATAGGTTACAAAGTGTAAGACTTAGCTCTATTCAACAAAGAGTGAAAATATTTTGGGTCAAAGTGACACTGAGGAGAATAAACAGCCAGCCAGATAATTAGCAATGTGATTGTAAGCAAGTAACAACAAGCAGACAAAAATAGCGGGAACATCCTTGAATAGGCAACATCATATTGCAGACAGTGAAAAACAAGAGAAGTAACACAAAGAATTTTAACTCACAGTTCATAAAGATTATGCATATGGACAGAAATATGCAAAATGAATTTAGTGTGCAGCCAGCTTGAGGAACCTTTGCTGAAGTTCCATTACATTATATTACACAGCATTACATTAAGATATAGAAAGAACAAGTAATACATCATATTAATAATTGATAAAATATAAAACTATTGACAGTTTTATAAGGGATTTAAGGCAACGATAATGCAATTCATAAAATCTTATTTAAAACATGTATTTTAGTATAATGACAATGTGCAGAAAATGATACCAAAAGCTATATGTAATTAATGGTGTATATTTAATAGTTAATGCTTATTATAGGGATATTGAATTCAAAACAAATTATATTTTGCACAGAATATGTTCAGTAATACAGATATTAATGTTAATGGTATTAATGGGCAAATATAATCAATTAGGGATAATTTGTTGAAATGAATAACCATGAATAGAAGCTGCCAAAAAGTATTTAACTCAGACATGTATTTTGTCCTGAATAAATAAGTTTGATTAGATATAGTGTAAACAATTTACAGCTGCACAGTCCACCGCTAGTTTCATAAAAAAAGATTTTTTGTCCCCCATCCTCCCAGATAGATTACATAATTCAGTTCAATGCCTTCAATCACAGAAGCAACATTGGAAATATTCAGTATAAAAAAGTGAAACTTGTGAAATCATCAACAAGAGGAATTCTCCTTGTGAGGTCTACTGAAGAAATATTAGACTTTTGTGTGCAACACCGTGTCACACATGTGCGAAAAGGAGGAAGCTGAGTGGCCCGAAAGAAGGTAATTCCATGTCAGGCCAGGGGGTGGCAGGGTGACCTAAACTTTCCTCTGTTTTCTCTGCAGACCAGATACAGGAAAACCTGCCTGATTTCTTTTCAAAGATGTCACTTCCAGTTCTGGCACCTCGAAAGACGTCACTTCCGGCTCCAGTGCCATCTTGAGCATCACTTCCAGTCCCGGCATCCAAGATGACATAATTTCCAGGACATGGTCTACAAAGAGACCATTTTGCCTTAACAAATCAGTTCAGACTGAGAACTCAATACGACTAAAACCTTTTGCAGCCAGTTACAATATATGGATGGCTGCCCCAAACCTTTCTCTGTGTCTGAGGCTAATTTATTTTACAACAGTTGTACAACAATCCTCCCTGCGTGGAGTTTGCATGCTCTCCCCGTTGTCTGCGTGGGTTTCCTCCGGGTACTCCGGTTTCCTCCCACAGTCCAAAGACATGCAGGTTAGATGCATTGGCGATTCTAAATTGTCCCTAGTGTGTGCTTGGTGTATGGGTGTGTCTGTGTGTGCACGCCCTGCGGTGGACTGGCGCCCTGCCCAAGGTTTGTTTCCCGCCTTGCGCCCTGTATTGGCTGGGATTGGCTCCAGCACACCCTCGTGACCCTGTAGTTAGGGTATAGTGGGTTGGATAATGGATGGATGGATGGATGTACAACAATGCCATTCAGGGCTTTCCTGGGAGAATGCTGTATATTTTTTTTTTTTGCAAACAATGTTTTTATGAAAAAGACACATTTATACTTTGTGTTGAACCACTTAATGAAGCCAATACGAAAAAATAAAGCTTAAAATAATGCTTTTAAAACATACAGATAGGGTATAATAGTCAAACTACAGATGACTTAAGGACTGATCTCAGCTGAAGATAAAAGGAGTAATCATCCTACCAAGCTTTCAAACTTGTTACCAAGTTTACTAATATACTAATAAAATTATGTACCCACAAAGAAAAAAAGATGGAACATCTACCTATTCTCAGAGTTTTGTTGTGAAAAATAGGAGTCTGAGAGAACCTACATGTCTCTTGGGACAGCACCATTCACAGAGGGTATAAGAAATAAAAAAAATAAAATTCAGGAATAGAAAATGTGTTCAATGAGGAGCTAGAATTCTAACTGAAGGGGTGACTACCCAGCAGTACATCAGTCAAAACGTAAATTTCCAATGATACAATTCTAAATCTGCCAGAAACAAGCCTGTATCAAATCTATTACAAACTAAGGTACAGTGTTCAAAAGAGAATATTTCTGAGTTCCAGAAAAAGCAAGAAAGGAAGTCTTAAATCTTAGCCCAAAATCTAAGAATAAAAGTGAACAATATTACTTTGAATGATAGCCAGTTGAGAACAGAAAGACTAATGGAATGTAGACCAGAAGATAAAGAAGTCTTTAACACACAGGTCAGGTCTGTAAATTGGAAACATCAAATATTCTGTACTAGATTAGAGATAGGTGTCTAAAAGAGACAGCTAATGGAAATGATGGGGTAAGAGATGTCCATTAAGGAATATTGGGAAAAGAAGAAAAAAGTTAGACCAGGGGCCTCATGCATAACACAGTGCATAGAACCCAAACTAAAACATGGCGCACGGACAAAAGCGGAAAAAATTCAGATGCACAAAACCGTGCGTAAGCCAACTTCAGCTTCATTAATTCCGGTCAGCGCAAAAAGCAACGCTCGTGCACTCGTCTGCTGCCCCATCCCGACCCCTCCCATAATTTTGCACATTTTAATATGCAAATCGATATAAACATCACCTTCCCCATTCAGTGTTTGATTAAAAGACAATGGCAAAAGCACGTGAAAAAACAGAATCTCAGAGAATGTAAAGTGGAGGCAAGGAAAAACGTACTATTTTTTGGCTTAAGCAGTGGTATAAACAACAAAAGGAAGGTGATCGAGTGATACAGAGTGGTGGAGAAACTCGAAAGTTCAAGTTCAGAAAGTCGCACAGTGCCCAAAATAAAAAAGAAGTGGTCAGATATCAAAGTCGCTGTGAAAAGGCGAGTCGTAGCCCACCATCTGAGTGTCATACAGAAGTGTATTAGGGTACAAAGAAAATGAAAAAAATAGGGACACAAGTGAAAAAATAGATTGAAATGTCCACTTTAATCTCGTAGTTTATTTTGTCATTAAAGTAGTACATCATAAACTTAATCCTAAAATAAGATCCCATTGTAACTAAAGTAATATGTTAAATGCTTTGTATTGTATGTGTTCTTCAATGTGCTCTATGTGTGTGAATCACTACTTGCTTCAACAGCTTAAACAGGCTTTTTCTTACACTGACAGGACACAGAACACATTACATTTGTGATAATACAGCTCTCTGAACAGTTAGAATACTAAGATGTACACTTGATTATCATCTCCATGATGAAATGAATTAAAGCATGTATTAAATATGGGGGTGTGGTGGCGCAGTGGTAGTGATGAGCAGGTGCCCGGTCCAGAGATTTTTCCTGCCTCCTGCAAGATGCTTTCTGGGACGTGACTGACCTTCGATGAAATAATTTAATGCAGCAGTACTGTCTCTTTCAAACGTACCACCTCCCAATTCCTGTCCTGTCTTTTCTTTCTCCACGTAACTAATCGCCATACAAGAAGCTCTTTAATAAATGTCAGACCATCTGTAAGCTTAGAACGCCAATTCTTCAAAACTTTTAAGGTACACTGAAATATCTTCGTAGTACATGTTTAATTATTCCATCCATCTATCCATCCTGTTCCAGCAAGCACACAGCGCGAGGCAGGACCAATCATTTGACAGGGAGCTAGCTTATTGCTACTGCTGTGCCACCGTGCCCACACATTTAATTATTAACAGTGTACATTATTTAAATTAAGTTAAAAATGTATCTGTATAAAGTAATATACATACTTTAATGCATTTCATTTAAAAAAAAATGATAACAACAGCACTAAGAAAGTAGCTCTTGGAATCTAAATTGACTTAGCCAGACGTCATCATCTGTAAATACGTGCTCTCTTCTATTGAATTAAATTGAATTCCTTTATTGTTGTTGTTCTATAGTTCTACAAGGAGCACTAGATGGACTGATTGAGTGCGTTTATAGCTGTTGGGATGAAACTGTTTCTGAACCACGAGGTTCATGCAGGAAAAGCTCTGAAGTGGTTGCAGAATTGGAGAAGTTCAAATAGACTGTGCGCATAGCTGAGGCAGCGTGTGCTAGATACTGTATCCCAATAATCCTCTGCGCTCTTGACATAGTCCACCGTAGAGCTTTCCAATCAGCTGCTGTACAGTTGTGATTCCACACTCAGATACAGTGGGTTAAAATACTCTGAGTGGTGCACTGAGAGTAACAATGCTAAAGCAGCTGTGGTATTTAGAATAGTTTGGCTATTCCGAGGACCATTATATTGTTGCAGTTTGTTTGCAATCAGATGCCTTAAATTTATAAACGATATGTGGTTAATTTCAGTACATTTAATAAAGCTGTATCAGGGATGTGAATCTAAAAAAGAATGGGAAACCACACAGGAACAGTAGCACTTCTTTGATGCTGGGTGCCACCAGTTAGCAAAACCAAGTGGAAACTTGTGTACGCACAGGTTAGGGCTGGTGTGTGAATGTGCGTGGCTTTACGCCAAGTTTAGTTTTTATACATCTCGAAGTGAAAGTGGAAACGGGCATATGCAACATTTTTGTGCATAAGCACTATCTATACATGAGGCCTCAGACAAATTAAGAGAGATCAGAAGGGACATTTCCCAATAAATACAAAAATGATTTGCACATGACATTTTCTTTTGAGTAATGTATATAGTTATAGCGGCAATTAAATAAATTTTAATTAAATTTAATTTTGAGAGGGAAACTGAAAAATAAAAGGATAAAAAAACTTCTCTGCCTGGTACCATCATAAATATAGAAAAGCAGAGAGATACATGAGTTTGTAAGTAAGTTGCTGAGTGACATGACTGAAAAATAGTGTGAGTAAAAAGGACCAACAGAAAATTCCTGGTTCAAAAAAAAAAACAAAAAAAGCAAAGATCAATTCTATGAATCAAAAATGTATTTGTCACATTTGCCACTAATACTAAACTGAAAATCAAAGTTTTAATGTAAAACAGAATTCTAATACCAGGAGTTACAATGAGAATTGCACATTATTGCTATGATTTATCTAGTCTCAGATCATCCTCATATGCACACTGTGATCTTTATACAGTTGCACTGATGATGCCTCCCATCACACATTCTCAGTGAAGGGATACATTGTTATAACAACATACTATGCGGAAAGCCCCAGAATGGCACAATGACCAATAAAAAAGAAATGGTGACAAGAGTCACATCACAAAGGAAGCTCTCCAGCAAAAAAAAAAAAATCTTTGCCTCAGAAAACCCCAAATAGAGTAAAGAAACTTGACCATATTGACAAATTTTAACTCAGCAGCATTATAACCAAAGCATGAAAAATTCACCAACTACACCTTCACTAAGATAAGGATAGTGGAACCAGACAAAGCTGGTGTTGCATCAGTAATGTGCATAAGGCAAAATATATTTCCTGCAGCACAGTATGAAGATATAAAAACTTCCTGATCGGGGTGCATTAATTTATGCATGACAGGCAATACTGAGCATGAGAGTTAGACATGGAGATAATTTGAATCGTCAGAGAGTTAATTGTCTTGTTTAAGATGAAGTGTAATCATGGCGAAATTGAACAATTCTTTTCAAATTGGAGGCAGTTAAATGTAATTCCAAGAGGTGTGCAACACAGAAAGGATGGGAGCAGTTTGCAGCATATGACGTCTGGTGGTCGATCCATCAATTGAAGTAACTGAAAGCATATGCAGGTGTGAAGCACTGAAACCTCCCAACTGTAAGGCCTTAATGTCTTGAGCAATACCGGGGAGGAAAAGAAGTCAGCCAATTTTAATATTTTCAATGTTGAGCAGAATTGGAACAGAACAAAAACAGTTCAGTCTAAATAGAAACCTCTCTGTTAAATACTGCTTTTCTTTTTTGTATTTCTTCAATTCAAAAATTGAAAAAATCCACCAGAAACTTGCTCCCTCTATTTCTGCAGAAAATTATATACTTTCCACTATCACCCATATTTGCTTACCAACAACCTTATTCTCAGATTTCAGTTTACCAGCTGAAAATGACATCTCGGAGCTTATAACAAAATCTAATTCATCCACATGCCAATTAGATCTAATACCTTCAAGCTTTGTTAAGTCCTGTCTGTCACATATTTCCCCCTTGATAACTATTATAGTTAACTCTTCCCTTACTACAGGCACGGTCCACCTCTTACTGAAAACTGCCTCAATTTACTCCAGTTCTGAAAAAAACCTGGCTTAGACCCTAATATCCTTAACAATTATCGGCCTATTTCAAATGTTCCATTCATATCTAAATTTCTCAAAAAGATAGTTGCCTCCCAAAGTCATTTCCATCTTTCAAAAAATAACATTTTTGAACAGTTTCAATCTGGGTTTCGTCCTAAACATGGCACAGAAACTGCCCTGGTCAAAATCACAAATGATTTTCTCCGGGCAGCTGACATGGAACTTTTATCAATTCTTGTACTTCTTGATCTCAGCTCCACATTTGACACCACATCTCATCAAATACTTTTGAAACAACTAGCTAGTTTTGGAGTCTGTGGCCATGTCCTCCAATGGTTTTCTTCCTACCTCACTGATAGGATGCAATTTCTTCAAGTTAAGGGCTTTAAATCTGAGAATGCAGTCGTTACTTAGGGAGTTCCACAAGGTTCTGTTTTGTGGCAGCTTCTTTTTCTCATTTATATCTTCCCAATAGGTAATATCTTTCACCACCATGGTATTAAATGTCATTGTTACACTGATGACACACAGCTATATACTGCATAACCACTCTTCTAATTTAATTAATAACATTGACACAAACATCTCTTCCCAGGTTAAGAGCCTGGACATCATTCTTGACAGTACCCTCTCTTTTTCTTCCCATATAAGTAATGTTTCCTGCACTGCCTTCTTCCATCTCCAAAATATTTCTAGACTTCATCCTGTTCTTACACAACACAGTACTCAAATATTGGTTAATACGCTAGTCCCCTCACAAATAGATTACTGTAATGCTATTCTATCTGGCATCCCATAAAAACTTATCCATCGCTTACACCTTATTCCAAATTCTGCTGCTAGGATAATAACCTGTTGTAAATCCACTGAACATATTACACCTATTCTCTCTCAACTTCACTGGCTCCCTGTTTACTGCTGAATACAATACAAAATACTGCTCTTAACATTTAAAGCTCTCCTCAACCTTGCTCCTCCCTACCTCACTGATCTCCTACAGACTCAGATCAGATCAGATCCTCATCTGCAGCTTTACTTTCTGTACCTCACATCAAACTCTGTTCTATGGGAGCTCAAACATTCTCTCATAGTGCTCCTCAACTCTGGAATTCTCTCCCCTCTCATATCTGTCAGATAGACTCAATAGCACATTTTAAAACTGCCCTCAAAACTTATCATTTCAAACTGGCATACCAATTATGAACTTAACACTTTTACTGCCTGTTATCTTTGTATGTTTGATACTACCTCTGTACCTTATTGCTATTTATTTTTGTTTTGTTTTTATATTTTATTAATGTAGTTTAATTTCATTGTAAGGTGACCTTGCGTGTTGTCACACATGTGCGCATGGGAGGCAGCTAAAGGGCTTGAGTAAGGGCAGTTCCGAGTCATACCGGGATGTGGCAGAGTGCACTGACTCTTTTTCTTCCTTTCCTGTAGACCATTCATGAGAGATTCCACCTGGCCCTCTTGACGTCACTTCCGGGACCGAGCCTATGGAAGGAGACCTTGCCAGATCCGGCCCCTGTGATGTCACGTCCGGGCTCGAACCAATGGCTGAAGACCTTCATGAGCCATGAGCCCCTTTGATCTCACTTCCTGTCTTCCCCTTTAAAAGCCTCCACCTTTTCCCTATTCCCTCAGTTCTGTTTTGGACTCGGTTTTGTGCACAGCAGTGCTATCATTTCAACAACAATTTGCAGCCAGGAAACCAAATATACGGGTGGCTGCCCCAAACCTTGCTATGGCTCTTTGTGGCTTTTGTGACAGTGGTGTAGTCGGCAGGATGGAGAAGTCCCGGAAGAGAAGGGGACAGGACCTGCAATGTACCCAGGTGGGAGTGTACCGGGGCCGACTTTTCAGGCAGGGAGGGTATTCCGTGGTTCGAAGAGACCCGGTATGAGCTCTGCTCCCGGTACACTTAACTAGGCAACCTAGAAAGGCCAGGGAGTGTGTGGGAGGGGCTCACAGAGTTGGGCTCCTCCGGAGGGGGGATGCAAAAGGGGCTTTTAAGCTCTCTCAGAGGAGAGTGCCCACCTCCCTGTGAAACCAGAACCCCAATTACCACCTAGGGGTGCCCCAGACTGGCAGTGAGTAAAATAAAAAACTGGAGGTTGGACCCAGAGCGGCCGACCCACAGACAAGCCTGGTCCTTCTGGGCAATGGTAGGGCAGTGGTTACGGCCATTTGAGAACAAGCCCTACCAAATAATACAGCAGGTAGCCTGCTATCTGCTCCTGAAAGCCCTTCCCCATGGCTTCACCAAGCCGGTCTGGGGTAAGCAGTTTAAGAACATGGCAGAGCTCATAGAGCGTCTGGAGACATAAAGGACGGCCTCACAATCTGAGGGAGCAGAACCGTTCCTTTGTCGAACTCAGCCAGAGTACGTGGGTGGGATGCATGTGGAGGGGGAGGGGGGGTTGGTGTGCTCCGACTAACCCGTTGGCAGTCCCACACACAGGTGTGGTGATCGTAAACGGGTATAAGACCACAGCTTTATTCAATTCTGGCAGCAACATTACCATTGTTGCCCGCCGGTTTGTGCTGCCGCGACAGTGGTTGAAAATTAAGACCAGTATAACCTGTGTCAATGGAGAAATACGCTGGTACAGGTCCGCCATCTGTGTCATCAGTTGCGGAGGGTCGGTAAAAAAATTAACTGTGGCGGTCCTCCCAAATCCACCACACACAGTGATACTGGGGCGGGACTGGTCTGAAATTAAAAGCGGCGAGACACGTACCACTCCTGGGTTTAACTTAGGCCTAGTTATAGATGGGGATAAGCCGTCTCAAGCTGCCTCCAGGCCATGTAATCAGCCGGCAGAGAGAGAGGAAGCCTTCTGAGTGACGTGGCAACTCCCGGACCTTCACGTCCCGATACGTCATCCACGAGCCCCTTGAGGTTGGCCCGGACCCTCTCAGCCCTTTCAATTTAGAGAAATGCCGGCTTCTTTTAAAAGGGAACAGTGAAATGATGACTCCCTTAAGTTTGCCAAAAATGCAGTGGTCCTTGTCAATGGCCAGCGCACTCACCAGTCGATGCCACAGGGTCCTCACTTTGTGTTAGAAAATGACCTTCTGTATTGCTTAGTTCAGTGGTCCCCAACCTTTTTGACAGCAAGGACCACTTTATTAGATGCAAATTTTTCCACGGACTGGTCGGCAGGGGGGGGGGCAGTTTTATACACAATTTACATAACATTTCTATTATTATTAAGCAGTTCGCATACGTTTGCAACCCGAGATTTTTCTTCTTTTTTTGCATATAACAAAGACATATGCTTTGCATTTGCCATTCCAACAGATTGCACATCACAAACATTAACACTGTTATCGTTTTTTTCGTGTCTGCCATTTCTATAGGAGGGTGACAATGAGTTAAATTCCAATGGATGTTTTTCAGATGTTGACAAGCAATAAGCAAAAGGTATCACTGAAAACCACAAAAAACAAAAACAGCAAAAAAAAAAAAAAAAACAGTACAAGGAAAGTTCGAAGAAAGATTTTTTTTTACAATGTTTCTGTTTGGGGATGGTTGTGTAAATGTGTACAACTGAGCTACGACCACAGATCTAATTGCTCTGTGGATGATTCATTCAAGCATTTCAAGGTCACTTCGTTGTAATGAAAGCATCTGCTGAATGTACTTCGTAGTAATGAGATTTCTATAGTTTCGTGTCATATGGGGAAACTGTCGGGACCATAAAAATACTTTGTTGTAATACTCTCTCACCTCAGTCTCTCTCCTCTCTCTGTGCCGCTGCAAAGCCCCGCCCGCCAAGCGTTCTGAAAAGTCTGAGTTAGTCTCCGTTGCCGGCAGTTCTCTCGCAGCCCGGCTGTCAGACGGCTGCGGCCCGGTAGTGGGTCGCGGACCGGTGGTTGGGGACCCCTGGCTTAGCTGAGCATGATGGGCAGGAGAGACGGCTACTGCTAATCCCGGTGACCTTCCAGCGGCAGGTCTGTGAGTTAGCACATGCCCACCTCCTAGGTGGCCATTTGGGCACCGAGAAAACCCTGGAGCAGATCAAGCTCCGCTTTTATTGGCCAGGAATCAATGAGGAGGTTCATCGCTTTTGCACTTCTTGCCTGGAGTGTCAGTTGTGACAGATTCCTAGGAAGGACCGTGCTCCTCTCATTCCTTTTCCCCTAATTGATGTTCCCTTTCACAGAATTGGGGTCAATTTAGTCGGACCCTAGAGCCCTCAGCCCGAGGACACAAGTATATTTTAGTCCTCGTGGATTATGCTACCAAATACCCCGAAGCTGTTCCGTTGCGCTCAGCCACTTCTAAAGCCATCGCACGGGAATTGGTAGGTGTCTTTGCGCATGTTGGCATCCCTAAGGAAGTCTTGATGGATCAAGGGACGCCTTTTACCTCAGAAATGTTCAAGGAGACTGCCAAGTTACTTAAAATAAAGCATTTAAAGATCGCGGTATATCATCCTCAAACTGACGGTTTGGTAGAGAGGTTCAATCAAACTCTCAAACAAATGCTTCATAAGGTGGTCAGCCAGGATGGAAGGAACTGGGATCAGTTCCTCCCCCTCATCCTTTTTGCCTATCGGCAAGTCCCACAAGCCTCCACGGGGTTCTCCCCTTTTGAATTATTGTATGGGCGACAACCCCAGGGCATATTAGATATCTTAAAAGAAGGATGGGAAAAAGACGCTCTTCCCTCTACAAATATATTGGAATATATCGCACAATTACGCGATAGATTTGGTAAAATTCGGCCCCTCCTTAAAAGTCACATGGAAGTGATGTCAAGAGGGCCAGGTGGAATCTCCCGTGAATGGTTTACAGGAAAGGGAGAAAAAGAGTCAGTGCACTCTGCCACATCCCAGTATGACTAGGAACTGCCCTTACTCAAGCCCTTTAGCTGCCTCCCATGTGCACGTGTGTGACAGTGTTAAGGAAAGCATCTATTAAATAAAATGTATTATTATTATTATTATTGGAAAGGGGCAACAGAACCAAAGCTGCCAAAGAAATATATTGGACATAAGCGAAGGTACAGTAGTCATCTAGAAAAAAGTGCAGCTAAACACAGCAAAAGTAAAAAAAAAAAAAAGAAAAAAGAGATTTGCAACAGTAAGTGAATGAAGGGGCACAGAAAAAGATGAAATGAAGCAAATCATCAAACGTCAATCACCAGAAGAAAAACATGCCCATTACAAGTTTAAATTGAGCAGGATAGAGTAGAAAAACATGAAGCCTCACCTTCCATGCTATTTTCACCACTGGGGAATTTGCTTCCTTAACTCAAGCTGTTAATGGGCTAAAATCAATGGAACATATAGGCTGGCCCTGAAAGAGTAATTTGAGATTTCTCCAGACCTTCTGTATAACTTGATTATCCTATGGTATCTTACGACCACATAAGAAAAATCACAGAGTTAAGGAAGCATGACCAGCCACAGCTGTTTAAGGAGTTTACCATTCTCTACATTTTCTCCTATTCTCCAATTTTTTTTTTTGCCTTTGTTCCTATCCTGTAAATTGTTTAACTTTGATTTAGGAATATCTCTTCAGCTCCTTAATCTCTTTTTCATGAGAGTCTACCATGTCCAATACAGCAGTCTCTTTTATAATTGTCTTTTAATCCTCAGTCTCATTTATATCTTGGCGAAACAGACCATGGCTTTTGGAATCTCAGCTGCTTTTTTACTATCATTTATACTTTGGCACAACATATTGTGGTCTTCTTCAAAAGTTAACTGCATAGTATTCTTCACACCCAAGGACTGGTCAAAGTTAAATTTCTTCAAGTCTTTAAAAAAGAAAAAAATGTTAGAACTGGCAGGGTTTCCATAAGAGTCTGACTCGTTTTTTGGTTAGCTGACTACTTCTGAATGTGTCACTCCTCACTGATACAGGAGAGGTGCATATAACTCCATATTGAACATAAGACAGGCATTGCCTGGTTCAAATCATATGTGAGCTTTACTGTGTAACACATGAGATTTGTTTTTTTCATTAGCGGCTATTTTTATTTAGCTCACACTCAACAGTGATTCTCATTTGTTTTTTTGTCTTAATCCACTTTGGATTTTGTGCGACAAGCATAAATACAACCAACCAATTCTAATTATACAACAAGAGAGGTATGTATTTGAATACTTATTATATTATCATGTTCATGAGAATTACTTACTGTATGAATGCTTTAAAATCACTTCAGTTTGTTTTTGTTTGGCATCTCCTGACTCACTGGTACAAGAAAGCCTCCACTTATGACATACCATTTGACTCATCTTGATGTTTAGTTATGCTATCAAACATTTTTGACCTCCCTCCCCTATTTTTGGCCTTCTAGACCAAACAAAAAAAATTAGGCCATTTTTGGACCTTATTTTGTACAGAAAATTACATCTTAATGATAAATAGTAAATCAATAGGTGTCTTCAGCAAAAATGATAAGAAAGACTTGACGTTGTCCATGCCATATCAATTGACCCTATTGCAGGGCAGTTAACTTTTTTTGGATGGTTTACTTCCTAATTATCAGGTTTTTCAGTATTTGCAGAAGTATGAGAAAAGTGATTACCTTCTCTTGCCTGAAATTGGATAGCTAAGCCTAAGAACTACTTTAGCTTATTTTACTTGACATATTTACTTTAACAGATACAGTTCAGAAACATGATATCCAATTTTGCTAATACTGTTCTGCTCTATTGAACAATAAAGAATACAGTTATTTCCCATTTAACATCATTATTCCTTTACTTCAGAAAACATAATATGCACAAACGATTGCCTTCACTATAGTAACAAGATACTGCTTACCTAAAACTCAGAGGGCTTTACATTTGCTCACCTCAGTGCAGTAATTAGAGCTTCTTCCTCACAGCTCTAGGCCCAGGTTTGATTCGTGGATTAGGTGTTTATGTGGAATTTGCATCTTCTTCCTGTGTTCATGTGGCATTTATTTTGTTCTTCTTCAACATCCCAAAGGTGTTCATGTAAAGTTAATTGACAAATATAAGTGTTTGTCTGGTATTAGTGGATTCAGATGTGTGTGTGAGTATCACCTGTGGTTTTTGGAACAGAATGTCTGTAAGTGCTGCATTGTTTATGTAAATGTACTGTATCTTTGACTAAAACTGTGTATTTGTGAATGTTCTGGTTTCTTAAACTGATAAAAAATAAAGTGAACAACGAAGGAGAGGAATTTATAAAATAAACCAAATCTTGCTTCCCTATAAGTTGGTGGTGCTGAGGTTGGAGGTTATTATTAATATTTCTGGAATATTCCCTGAGGTATAAAAAAGTTCTTGGTGCTTTTTGTTGGGTTTTTATATTTAGGAATTCTAATTCTCTTTTTTTTTTTTTTTTTTCGAGGTTGGAGCCTCCATTTAAAAGTTTACCTGTATTTCACATCTTGTTGATGCCATGTTGTTTTATTTTTAGGTACTGCTATGTTGCGGGCTTTGCATCAGCCATTTCCATGATATTGTTTCCCAGAATGCATTAGGAAGGTGTAGGATATCACTAGCTCAACTATTTAAAGTTCATCTATCCATGATTTGGATAGTATTCTACTTTAGGCTGTGACTCTCTATCTGTTTATTTTGGTTTCCAATCCTTGCATACTCCTTTGACTACTATTTTTAATCCAGTTTTGACCAGTGATTTCTTTTATTGACTTTTTTTCTGCTCTCACTCTATAAATTTCTTACTGACTGCCTTGGCAGACAGGTCATGCAGATTTGCCTTCTTACTAACAATAAAGTATTACAACAAAGTGTCCATCTATCTATCTATGTTTCACCTCATATCTCTTTCTTTCTCTCTAAATCCGGGTCTCAGTTCCTCCCACATTTAAAGAGCTTTATATTAAACAATGTTTTTAAACTTGATAAAGGGATCACTTCCAGTGCAACATACAGAACTGCTACCAAGTAATAAAGACCTTCTGCAATTTCCTTGGAGACTCCTTACCAGCCTTTGCTTTAAAGAAGCCAGGTATCCCTACATCACTGAGCCAAAGCTCCCACTTAAAGGTACTTCTGCTAGCCCCAAGGTGGTTTTTCCTTTATAATATGCAGCAGGAGTCCAAGTAAACTTTATTGAACTACTTTGCTAATATGCCTGAGGATTTTGTTTACTATTATTTAACTACTACTACACCTACTACTACTTTTGTGAATTGGAGAACTAGCAAAGTATTTAAGGAGCTGTCTACAAAAAACAAATAGCCTGGACTACGACTGAACCCCCCCAAAAAAAAAAACACCATCCATCCATCCATCCATCCATCCTCTTCCGCATATCCGAGGTCGGGTTGCGGGGGCAGCAGCTTGAGCAGAGATGCCCAGACCTCCCTCTCCCTGGCCACTTCTTCTAGCTCTTCCGGGAGAATCCTAAGGAGTTCCCAGGCCAGCCGGGAGACATAGTCCCTCCAGTGTGTCCTGGGTCTTCCCCGGGGCCTCCTCCCGGCTGGATGTGCCCGGAACACCTCACCAGGGAGGTGTCCAGCAGGCATCCTGATCAGATGCCCGAGCCACCTCATCTGACTCCTCTCGATGCGGAGATGCAGCGGCTCTACTCTGAGCCCCTCCCTGATGACCGAGCTTCTCACCCTATCTTTAAGGGAAAGCCCGGACACCCTGCGGAGGAAACTCATATTTGCGATCTCGTTCTTTCGGTCACTACCCATAGCTCATGACCATAGGTGAGGGTAGGAACATAGATCGACTGGTAAATTGAGAGCTTTGCCTTACGGCTCAGCTCCTTTTTCACCACGACAGACTGATGCAGAGCCCGCATCACTGCAGATGCCACACCGATCCCCCTGTCGATCTCACGCTCCATTCTTCCCTCACTCGTGAACAAGACCCCGAGATACTTGAACTCCTCCACTTGGGGCAGGATCTTGCCTCCCCCCTGAGAGTGCACTCCACCCTTTTCCGGCTGGAGGTGCTGATTCCCATCCCAACCGCTTCACACTCAGCTCCGAACCAATCCAGAGAGAGCTGGAGATCACGGCCTGATGAAGCAAACAGGACAACATCATCTGCAAAAAGCAGTGACAAGTCCACAAAACACATGTAGACTGGTTGGGCAAACTCCCATGCACCTTCCAGGACTCTGCTAAGGGTGTAGAGCTGGTCCACTGTTCCGCGACCAGGACGAAAACCACACTGTTCCTCCTGAATCCGAGGTTCGACTATCCGACAGACCCTCCTCTCTAGAACTCCCGAATAGACTTTACCAGGGAGGCTGAGGAGTGTTAGCCCTCTGTAGTTGGAACACACCCTCCGGTCCCCCTTCTTAAAGAGGGGGACCACGACCCCGGTCTGCCAATCCAGAGGCACTGTCCCCGATGTCCGTGCGATGTTGCAGAGACGTGTCAACCAAGACAGTCCTACAACATCCAGAGCCTTGAGGAACTCCGGGCGTATCTCATCCACCCCCGGGGCCCTGCCACCAAGGAGTTTTTTCACCACCTCGGTGACCTCAGTCGTAGAGATGGGGAGCCCACCTCCGAGCCCCCTGGCTCTGCTTCCTCATTGGAAGGCATGTTAGTGGGATTGAGGAGGTCTTCGAAGTACTCCCCCCACCGACCCACAACGTCCCGAGTCGAGGTCAGCAGCACACCATCCCCACCATATACAGTGTTGACACTGCACTGCTTCCCCTTCCTGAGAAGCTGGACGGTGGACCAGTATCTCCTCGAAGCCATCCGAAAGTCGTTCTCCATGGCCTCCCCAAACTCCTCCCATGCCAGAGTTTTTGCCTCACCAACCACCAAAGCTGCATTCCACTTGGCCTGCCAGTACCTATCAGCTGCCTCCAGAGTCCCACAGGACAAAAGGGTCTGGTAGGACTCCTTCTTCAGCTTGACAGCATCCCTCACACCCGGTATCCACCAACAGGTTCGGGGATTGCCGCCACGACAGGCACCGACCACCTTTCGGCCACAGCTCCGGTCAGCTGCCTCAACAATAGAGGCATGGAACATGAACAAAAAAAAAACACTCTCTTAAATAAAAATTGATAACTAATATAAAATAAAGCTCTGCAAAGAAGAAAACTATAAAATAAAGCTTCTCAAGCCTATTACCTACAATAAGTGTAATATATAGATTGTTACCCAATATTGCACTAAGTTGTATTACATATGTGATGAAAAAAGCAAACCAAACTCTTTTGAAAAAATAGCCAAAACAGCTCCAGTGACTAACTGAGCTCCATAAGACTGAAGACCCAGGAAAACCAATAGTTTCTGATATTCCTGTCCAAATTAAAAACAAGAATTGTTATTAAGACTAATAGTTGCAGGAGGTTCCTTCTGTTGAAATACCGCCAACTCAATATGTAGCAGAGATTGGGAGTGAACAACAGTGAGCTGTTTACTAGCAGTAAAAGTTTCCCACATAACCCAAAGAGTGGACCAGTTACTGGTGAGGGGATGTGAAGGGGTTGTAGTTATTGTTGTAAGAAAGTACATTGGAAAAACCAGTGTATATTCCTTGCAAAAATTTAAAAAATCATTTATTTTCTCTTAACTACTTCAAGCACCAGAACAAAATTACATGAACAGAATTTAATATTCATTAATACTGCATGGATGAAGGCATGGTGTGAACAAGGCTTTATTTTCTTCAGCAAATGGAATGCCTTTTATCATAAACATTTACTTTACTGATGAGATGGACTACATCTACAACAGAAATGGACCGTAATCTTGGATTTAGGGTCTTCAGGGAATTGTACAAAAAATTGAAAGTAGATGTCACAGGACTGAGGAGAGCACATAAACAGCCAACTCAACCCAGAGAAAACTTGAACTTGGTTATAATGCTTACACCTTGGTGTGAGAGGCATCAGAAAGAAAATGTACAATGGATTATGGCATTATTGGAATTACAGAGTCATGGCTAAATGAGAGTGATGGAGAGAAACATAACATTAGTGGCTATACATTGCTTCGGAAAGGTATACAAGTTAGGAGAGAAGGTGGAGGTGTTGCATTATATGTTAAAAATAGTATCCAGTCCTACAAATTCAAGATGCAAAAAAAGGAACAAATGAGAATCACTGTAGGTTAAGCTAGTAACGAAGAAAGCATGAGATTTCATGATTGAAGTTTGCTACACGCCACCAGATTGTGATATTGTGGGTAATAGTGCATTATTTAATCAAATAAGACATGTGCAAGGAAGAGCATATAGTGATCATGGGTGATTTTAAATTTTCCAAACATTGATTGTGAAGCCCCTATTGAAAAGAGGAAACTGAAATGATGCTGATGGCAAAGGATTGTTTTTTCAGTTTGTCTCAAGCCAAACACTTAACAACACCTGCCTAGATCTCATCTTTTTGGACAGTAAGGACAGAATAATAAAAATAGACATTGTAAATATGTTACTGAAAATGTGTGAAAACCAGGTATTCTATAAAAAGAATTAAACATTTTTAGGCAAAACATGAAATGTCTGTGTTACTTTAATATGCTATATACTTTCCCTAGGCATTGTATAAAATACCTAGGCATTATGCAGAATGATTTGTCGGTTTGCCTTTAGGCATTGCATAGAATGCCTAGGAAATGTTTGAAATTTTAATTATTTTGTACTTTGACGTCCTATTTTTGACATTCTATATATTTCCTAGACATTCTATACAATGCCTAATTTCACACATTGATGGTAACAGATACATTAAGCAACAGTGATCACAACATGATAAAATTTGAGATCATCTGGAAAAATTTACATGGATGAAGAAGTATCTGGAAAACAGAGAATGGGAAAGTAAAAACTCTGCAACTATAAATGAGAGATGGAGTCACTTCAGAGACATTGTAAACGAGGCTCAAAATAAGTTTATTGCTAAAACCAATAAAACAAAAAGACTAAAAAATCATCAGAAACTGATAAAATAAAAGGCATTATGAAAAAGTAAAACTGAAAATATCACTGCATAATTCTAACTTAGAGGAATTAAAAGAGAACAAAACATATGAAAGATCAAAAGAGAAAGTAAACAAATTTTGCTACCAAAGCTAAAACAAATGGCAAGCAATTGTTGAGTCTACTCCAGTAAAAAAGACAATAAAAGAGAATTTAAGAAATCTCAGGAAGACAAAAGGATCAATCAATGAAACTGAGAAGGAGATAGCAAATGAACTGAAACAATATTTCATTAACATATTAATAAAGGAATAAAGCACATGAAATACCCAATGTAGAAATAAAAACAAGCTCTGAGTTTTACAGATTTTTAAAATTGAAGAGTCAGAGGTACTTTAATCCTTGAAACACTAAACACTAAAACTGGGAACTGAGGATTTTACTAGCTGTACTGAAAGAAATTAAAGACATCATTAATAAGCTCATTATTAGGCCTTTTTGAGCAGTCACTTCAGAATGGTGAAGTAATTGAGAACTGGAAAGTAGCAAATGTGACACCACTCTTAAGAAAGGAGACAAAATGGATCCTGGTAATTACCGATTAATAAATTTTACTTTTACACAAATGTATGGAAACTACTGTATAGTAAGAAGCAAATTAGACATCCATCCATCCATCCATCCATTGTCTCCCGCTTATCCGAGGTCGGGTCACGGGGGCAGCAGCTTGAGCAGAGATGCCCAGACTTCCCTCTCCCCGGCCACTTCTTCTAGCTCTTCCGGGAGAATCCCAAGGCGTTCCCAGGCCAGTCGAGAGACATAGTCCCTCCAGCGTGTCCTGGGTCTTCCCCAGGGTCTCCTCCCGGTTAGACGTGCCCGGAACACCTCACCAGGGAGGCGTCCAGGAGGCATCCTGATCAGATGCTCGAGCCACCTCATCTGACTCCTCTCGATGCGGAGGAGCAGTGGCTCTACTCTGAGCCCCTCCCGGATGACTGAGCTTCTCACCCTATCTTTAAGGGAAAGCCCAGACACCCTGCGGAGGAAACTCATTTCAGCCGCTTGTATTCGCGATCTCGTTCTTTCGGTCACTACCCATAGCTCATGACCATAGGTGAGGGTAGGAACATAGATCGACTGGTAAATTGAGAGCTTTGCCTTATGGCTCAGCTCCTTTTTCACCACGACAGACCGATGCAGAGCCCGCATTACTGCGGATGCCGCACCGATCCACCTGTCAATCTCACGCTCCATTCTTCCCTCACTCGTGAACAAGACCCCGAGATACTTGAACTCCTCCACTTGGGGCAGGATCTCGCTACCAACCCTGAGAGGGCAATCCACCCTTTTCCGGCTGAGGACCATGGTCTCGGATTTGGAGGTGCTGATTCTCATCCCAGCCGCTTCACACTCGACTGCAAACCGATCCAGAGAGAGCTGAAGATCACGGCCTGATGAAGCAAACAGGACAACATCATCTGCAAAAAGCAGTGACCCAATCCTGAGCCCACCAAACCGGACCCCCTCAACGCCCTGGCTGCACCTAGAAATTCTGTCCATAAAAGTTATGAACAGAATCGGTGACAAAGGGCAGCCCTGGCGGAGTCCAACTCTCACTGGAAATGGGTTCGACTTACTGCCGGCAATGCGAACCAAGCTCTGGCACCGATCGTACAGGGACCGAACAGCCCTTATCAGGGGGGCCAGTACCCCATACTCTCGGAGTACCCCCCACAGGATTCCCCGAGGGACACGGTCGAATGCCTTTTCCAAGTCCACAAACCACATGTAGACTGGTTGGGCAAACTCCCATGCACCCTCCAGGACCCTGCTAAGGGTATAGAGCTGGTCCACTGTTCCGCGACCAGGACGAAAACCACACTGTTCCTCCTGAATCCGAGGCTCGACTATCCGACGGACCCTCCTCTCCAGGACCCCTGAATAGACTTTTCCAGGGAGGCTAAGGAGTGTGATCCCTCTGTAGTTGGAACACACCCTCCGATCCCCCTTCTTAAAGAGGGGGACCACCGCCCCGGTCTGCCAATCCAGAGGCACTGTCCCTGATGTCCATGCGATGTTGCAGAGGCGTGTCAGCCAAGACAGTCCTACAACATCCAGAGCCTTGAGGAACTCCGGGCGTATCTCATCCACCCCCGGGGCCCTGCCACCAAGGAGTTTTTTGACCACCTCGGTGACCTCAGTCCCAGAGATGGGGGAGCCCACCTCTGAGTCCCCAGGCTCTGCTTCCTCATTGGAAGGCATGTTAATGGGATTGAGGAGGTCTTCGAAGTACTCCCCCCACCGACCCACAACGTCCCGAGTCGAGGTCAGCAGCGCACCATTCCTACCATATACAGTGTTGACACTGCACTGCTTCCCCTTCCTGAGACGCCGGATGGTGGACCAGAATCTCCTCGAAGCCGTCCGAAAGTCGTTCTCCATGGCCTCCCCAAACTCCTCCCACGCCCGAGTTTTTGCCTCAGCAACCACCAAAGCCGCATTCCGCTTGGCCTGCCGGTACCTATCAGCTGCCTCCAGGGTCCCACAGGACAAAAGGGTCCTGTAGGACTCCTTCTTCAGCTTGACGGCATCCTTCACCGCCGGTGTCCACCAACGGGTTCGGGGATTGCCGCCACGACAGGCACCGACCACCTTACGGCCACAGCTCTGGTCAGCTGCCTCAACAATAGAGGCACGGAACATGGCCCATTCGGACTCAATGTCCCCCACCTCCCTCGGGATGTGGTCGAAGTTCTGCCGGAGGTGGGAGTTGAAGCTACTTCTGACAGGGGGCTCTGCCAGACGTTCCCAGCAGACCCTCACAACACGTTTGGGCCTACCACGCCTGACCGGCATTCTCCCCCACCATTGAAGCCAACTCACCACCAGGTGGTGATCAGTTGACAGCTCCGCCCCTCTCTTCACCCGAGTGTCCAAGACATGTGGCCGCAAGTTCGATGACACGACCACAAAGTCGATCAGTGAACTGAGGCCTAGGGTGTCCTGGTGCCAAGTGCACATATGAACACCCCTATGCTTGAACATGGTGTTCGTTATGGACAATCCGTGACGAGCACAGAAGTCCAATAACAAAACACCGCCCGGGTTCAGATCGGGGGGGCCATTCCTCCCAATCACGCCCTTCCAGGTCTCACTGTCATTGCCCACGTGAGCATTGAAGTCTCCCAGCAGAACGAGGGAGTCCCCAGAAGGTATGCCCTCTAGCACACCCTCCAGGGACTCCAAAAAGGGTGGGTACTCCGAACTGCTGTTCGGTGCATACGCACAAACAACAGTTAGGACCCGTCCCCCCACCCGAAGGCGAAGGGAGGCTACCCTCTCGTCCACCGGGGTAAACCCCAATGTACAGGCTCCAAGTTGGGGGGCAATAAGTATACCCACACCTGCTTGGCGCCTCTCACCGGGGGCAACTCCAGAGTGGTACAGAGTCCAGCCCCTCTCAAGGAGATTGGTTCCAGAGTCCAAGCTGTGCGTCGAGGTGAGTCCGACTATATCTAGCCGGAACCTCTCAACTTCGCGCACTAGCTCAGGCTCCTTCCCCTTCAGAGAGGTGACATTCCACGTCCCAAGAGCCAGCTTCTGTAGCCGAGGATCGGACCGCCAAGGTCCCCGCCTTCGGCCACCACCCAACTCACACTGCACCCGACCTCCTTGGCCCCTCCCATAGGTGGTGAGCCCATGGGAAGGGGGACCCACGTTGCCTCTTCGGGCTGTGCCCGGCCGAGCCCCATGGGTGCAGGCCCGGCCACCAGGCGCTCGCCATCGAGCCCCACTTCCAGGCCTGGCTCCAGAGTGGGGCCCCGGTGACCCGCGTACGGGCAAGGGAAAACGCCATCCAAAATTGTTTTTCTTCATAGGAGGTTTGTTTAACATAATTAGACAAATTAGACAGGTTTGCAAATTTATTACAAATCCAAAACTGAAATTTCTCATTCATATAAGTATTCAGACCCTTAATTTAGTACTTTGAAGAAGCTCCTTTGGCCGCAACTACAGCTTCAAGTCTTCTTGGGTAAGTGTCCACATAACTGGACTTTGGCAGCAGAGGCGGCCTTAGGAGTACGCGGGGCCTTGGGTGAGTGTCATATGTGGGGCCGAGAGCCATAAGTGTAGGCTATATACCGTACCACCACGCTCACGGGCTTGTCCGCCTCTAATGCTGTATGCCTTATTATTGTTAAAAAACATGGTGCCTTATGAAGGTACCATTTGCCATTTGATTACATTACGTATTGTAATTGTTCTTATATTGGTTTAGTGGCCTTTAACCAACTTAATTAATGATTCAGAAACATTTTGCACGCAAAATTAACAAACTAGATAACAGTCGTTTCTGCCGAACCCGCTGGAGTCGGCAAATTTATTTAATTACGGAGAACCAGAACACTTGTAATAAAACGAACACTTACCAAACATCCGCTTTGACAGTCACAGACAGAAGTCCACTTTTCTGGCTTTTCGCTGAGCAAAATTGTTGATAAGATCCAATGTTGAGGCAAGTTCCTTTTCGATTGACAAAATAGCTAAACTGCACAGTCTGTTTTGCGACATTGTTGATCGTAGATAATTTTTGATAAGTTTCAACTTTGAAAAGCTTCTTTCCGCGCTCGCAACGGTCACAGGAATTAGAAGAAATCCACCACGTACTGTATTTCAGTCTATAATGGATTTGAATGTCTTGCAGAGGCCCCGCATATTTGTATGATGAGATGACGGTGACAAAAGAATCTCCTATCTCGGGGCCCCCCTCGTGCGGGGCCTGGGGCGATTGCCATAGTCGCCACCCCCAAAGGCCACCTCCGTTTGGCAGTTTTTCCCAGTCTTTCTGGCAGATCCTCTCAAGCTTGATTCAATTGGATAGGAAATGCCTGTAAACGTTTTATATTTTGAAAGTTTAATTTTCAAACGTTTAGAAGTAATGAAACATAATTTCTTTGTTTGAAAACATTTTTAATTCTTTTCCATCTTATTTCTAACTGTGTCACATCGTAGTGCTGAAAGTTGCTGCAAGTAGACAATGAGTTACTATTGGATCTTACCTGGTTGCCATGGACCACTCTCCTGATGCAAGTTCATATATTATGATGCAGTGGTGTTAGTGTCTTTGTCCACAATACATATTCAACCAGTTAAATAGTGCTCGTTAAAAGTTTTGTATTCTTTATTCTGGTTTTCAATCTCACTTCTTTGTCTCAACTTGGTTTAGATTTTCTTGGTGAATGACTTTTTTCAGGCCTATTATGACTACAATTATGGTTAAGCCCTCTGGTTAGAAACATTAATTTTTGTACAAAATTTTATCTTGGGTTTTGATGTTTATTTCTCAGCCTTCAAAAACAGAAATGTTTTTATGTTTTTTCTGAAATATATGTGCCTCTCCCCATCAGCTTCATAAAACATTGTGCCTTTGGAAAACGTTGGGCAGCTGATTTGGGAAAGAATGCGATTATCTATGTTGCAGTTTTTCAAATTGTTTCATGATTTTAATGACCGGCATAGAACATTGTGGTGGGAAATACTAAATAAAGTGCTTCCCAACAAAACCAAAGTAGTACCAAGAAAATCAAAATGTTTTTAAAAATAGATGCATTTTGTAAAAAAAAAAAATCAATCCAATTGAATCTTATAAGACTCATTTAAACTAGCTCAAACAACCTTATAGATGAATGAACAAATGGAGAAATCAAAATACTAAATAAAAATATAGATGTTGCTACCTCTCAAAACATTTCTTGCTTCAGTCTTCAGGTTGGATTGCTTCTCCAACAACCAAGCATTGTTTTTTCTTAACTTGTCTTTGTCCCACCAGTGAGCCTTTGCTATATAAGTTATCAGCTTAAAAATAACATCCTGGAGTATCTTTCACACCAAACGCTAAGGATTCAGGGCAGCACTATATAGCTAAACTAGCCGTCCCCGCGTAGTAGTGAAACAGGACAGTGAGGAGGGCCCTGCCCGGTTCCCTACTCCTAACGTCACACTTCCCCCTCCCCTTGGCCTGCAGCCTCTGTCTCGGATTAGTGTGAATATATCGCTCCTATGTTTCTTAGCGCGATGAGAGAAATCGCAAAATCAACTGGAATGTTCAAGCAAATTTTAGAAAAAAAAACAGATCTAAACCCGTTAAGTAGTTCTCTCGTTTACTAGCTAAATGGAGGTAAGGAACGCCCCGTGGCTTGCGTGTGAGTGAGGAGGGCCCTGCCCCCCCTCAGCTCGCTGCATGTCTCTCAGATTTGCACAAATAAATTGTTACCGCAAGCGAACTATGACACTTAGCGCAATGAGAGAAGTTGCAAAATTAACCAGAATTTTCAAGCAAATTATAGAAAAAAACCTAATCTAAATCCATTAAGTAGTTCTCTTGTGAAAACCAGACAGACATACAGACAGTCGGACGTTGGATTTTATATATATAGAGAAGAAGGAAAAGAATGGAATCGCCTACTCAGTCATAAATGGGCTGAAACACAAAGGCAGCTTCTAGGATATCTCTTCCTAAACAATGTAACAAAAATTTTGTGCTGCCAGCAACCAACCTGGAGGTGTTTTACAGGCTTCCTGACAGTCCTCCAGTCTTGCTCTGGTGGGGTTTTCGTTTTCACATCACAGGCTTTCCTCCTACCTTTAATTTTTGTAGTGTAGTGTAAATGCTAGTGCGAATTTCCATCTCTCAGGAAGAGTGTCTCAGTTGAACATCCCACCTTCACTTTGCCATCTGGGTGATATTTTTCCCTTTGGTATGTAACCACTCAGAAAGATTTACCTGCAGAAAATCACCTTAACGTTATTTTTAGCATTATTTTTAGAAGACGTCATCATGATGTCATGTAGCGTCATTGTAAAACCAAATCAATCATGCAATCAAGCACTTGTTGCAATGAAACACATTTCTTTAAAAACAAATTCAGTAAAACAGGACTAGAGTTCGTTTATGCATGTGCACAGAAAGCACTGCTTTTCTTCCTAGCCACAGGGAGCTTTCTCTCATTTTTGAAAAATTAATTATCCCCTGAGAGTTGGACTGACTTCAGATAGATATGCTTTCCATGTGTAACAAATTAGGGGAGTTTATTAATAAACGTTTTGATAACATTTAATGAAAGTCTGATTTGTAAGTACTGCCTTCTCATCAAGCTAGTGAAAACAGCCGGGGTTATTTTAAACAATTAGGTGAAGCGATGATGACCTCAATGAATCACAGATGTTTTCCAGTAGGAAGAGGGCCTTCTGATCCTTACCGCTGTTGTTTCATTAGGTAAGCTCAAAGCTTAACCTTGCTAATAACCTTCAACAATTTGAAAATTTCCATCAAATAAATGCAGCATTAGGAACTCATTTGAGAGCACTCATCATTTCAATTTTACACCCAACCAGTACTGTACTTCTTAGATCTCATTCCTTTTGTTTTTAGCTGCAGTTTAATATTCTACCAGAGCAGCAATTTAATAGCTCATCAGCAAAATGTAATGATATTGTGTATAGTTATATCAACTTTTGTAAAAAAAAAAAAATTCATTATTTTCTCCCATATAAAAATATGCACAATTTCACTTTCATATGTGCTTTGTAGATACCCTTAGTTATATGTTACCAACCTTCTTTCTTTTGCAGAACTGGCTATTACTATATAAATAAAATTACACAAATTGGAATTGTGGTAATGCACTTAGTTGGTCAAGGGCTGTATAAGAACAAAAAGAATTCCAGATGTTTAAGGTTAATGTTAGCATGCATATGTCCATTGTAACATAACAGGTACACACTATAATCTAAACTGTCTGCCCTTTAAAATATAAATTGTAAATAATGTATTAATAAGTCTCCCAACTGATGTCCAACCAGTCATCCATTTTTGAAACCTCCTTTCTTCTGGACAGTATTATAAAGAACCTTGCTTATCCTTGAAGAAAATGGCATAACATCCAAATTATTTCTGATTGAATGTGACAATCTGCTGCAGATACTGCCCATCATATTTTAAGAGATTTAAATAATCAATCATGTCATTAAATTTAAAATGTGCAAAGGGGTTTCTTCTTCGGGAGTGTTAAAGAGTGATGTGTGTACTCATGGGGTTCCAAAACTTAAAATCTACTATAAAGAAAAGTGAAAATAAAAATTAAAATCAAGTCTTAGTGTAACACCAAGAAAAATACTGTCCACCTTTTTACTTAGTATAGCTACTATAAGTTCAGTTGTGTAGGTTGGTGCAGACAATCACACACTGATCAATAATGATTGATACCAGCCAATAAAGGATGTTAGTTATGTTAGAAATTAGCAAATAGCATTTATACAAGGACATGCATAAAGCTAAAGTGAAACAGGGATGCATAAAAAGGAGTCCTGGCATAATAAAGACTCAGAGTGGAAGCACTAGCCAGAAACCAAAAAAGAAGAACAATATGTTATAGTTGTGAACAATATTGTCATTTTAAAAAATGTACAGTACAACCACTGGTACCCAGAGGTTTGAAGTCTGTCATTATGATTTGTAAGATCTATTCCATAGTACATTATTTGTAGTACTAGGGTGTTGTACCGTGTTAGCCATTATGAATGTAGAGAAAAGCCAAGCAAAATGACACCTTTTATTGGCTAACTAGAAAGATTACAATATGCAAGCTTTCGAGGCAACTCAGGCCCCTTCTTCAGGCAAGATGTAATCAATAGTACATTATTTTAATCAAAACTGGTAACTAAAGTCATGAATTGACACAGCTGAAAACATCTAAATTATGCAAACCAGCTAACAGTGAGAAAGTGTTGCTGCCATATTAGCAGCCTGACAGAGAGATGGGAAAAAACAAGTGGTGACAACTCAGGTAGGCTATTAAAAGAGAGCAGGTATACTCCATGCTCTGACAGTCAGTTTATGGTCAACAGTTACTGTGTGCTAATTCCATTTAACTTATGCCAACAAATGATTGTAGCCCATGTTTGGCAAGTGCATGTTCTTATTTTGGAACCCGAAAAAAGCATAAAGCTCTGGCAACTGCATGAACATTAAAGCTCACCTACGGACAGATGGAAGGCATTACTCTTGTCCAGGGGTGGGCAAATTCATTCCTGGAGGGCCGCAGTGGCTGCAGGTTTTTGTTCCAACCCAATTGCTTAATAAGAAGCCCTTATTGCTCTAGAAACACTTCTGCTTCATTTTAGTTATCTCCCTCGTTAAGATTATGAACCCTTATTGCTTATTTAAGTCTTAAACAGCTGCATTCTTGGTTTTTAATTGCTCCTTATTAGCAATAAGATGCAAATGACAAAAGAAACCAGCAGTTATCCATTTTGCTTGTTACCCTTTACACCTGTGTGTGTTTATCATGCACTATTTGGTTTAATTAAATACTTGGAAGGAAAGAGAGGAGAAAAAAGTGAAGGATTGAGAATTACCCATCCGTTTTACACTTCAAAGTATTTGGATGATATCCTTAGAATGGAAAAAAAAAATCTAGGATATGAGAATGACTTGACATAGCAGAGTTAAAGCACTAACAAGCCATGAAATGTAATTATTGGCAAGGATTGTTTTCTAATTAAGCAACTGGGTTGGAACAAAAACCCGTAGCCACTGCGGCCCTCCAGGAATGAATTTGCCCACCCCTGCTCTTGCCCAAACCTAGGAATCATGCCTCCTGCACTCTTGAAGTGGCCAGAGTTAACTGCAGGAACATCACAACTGTATACTTTTTTTAGGAGCTTTCCTTCAAAAACTGAATTATTGTAAATGTCCAAAAGTTAACTGTATACTTTCATTAGTGTTATTTTTCCTTTCTTAATCGTAGGATCACACAAGAGAAGACTATATATTTTTTATATATATATATTGTAATAAGGATGCAAAAGAGTCACAAAAAGGTTTGGGGATGGCCACCCCATATAGTTGAAAAAATGCAGGAAAAAAATAAACAGGTCATTACAGACAGGAGTCCAAAACAGAACTGACTAACATATGGAAAACTGCTCTATAAATATAGCTGAAGGGAGGAAGAGGTGGAGTCAGGGAGGCTGGAGCAGCAACTGATATGGCAGGAAGATCGGTTCTGGGTACTGGATATGACATCATCAGAGGCCGGACTGGTGGTAATGTCATTAAGTGATGCAGGGTCTTTGGCTGGTCTGCAGAGGGACAAAAGGATCAGGTGACTGTGCCAACCTCCGGTCCGAGTGAGAAATGACACTATTTGAGCCTGTAAACCATCTCCTATGTGCATGTGTGTGACTATATATATATATAGTGGACATTATGGGGCATCCTAGTTCCCCAAACATCCAACACAAACTGGCACGGACACAAAGTCTTTTATTGTGGGAAACATTTTGAATCAAGCATTTCCAACCACAGCAACAAGCACAATAAGACCAGTAGCACACAATAACTCTTTTCTTCCTTCTCTCTTTAGGTCACTCTTCCATAGCCTCCTCCACTCCCCCTCACAAGCTTTGTCCACCTTCCACTGGACTCTGGTTCATCCATCTGAGGCAGGCAGCAGGACTGCTGTAATCCAGGAGGGCTGCTACCTAATGCTTGTCCTTCCATCTCATGGGCATCCCAACTGGGTAAGGCTTGCGGCCATCCCTTAATATATAAGTACTACAGTGATTAATATGTTTCAGCTGGCAACAATTTATTTAACCGTAACTGATGCAGTGTGCAGCTTCTCATTTCTTAAACAACCATGTCAGAAGACATATCTTACTGTGTGGAAAGATGTTATGCTGTTGCGGAAGGGTCAAACTATTGGCCTGCATCTAACATAGAAAAGAAGTAAGGAGATTGTTGAAACTACTAAAATTGGGTCAAGAACTGTCCAACGCATTATTAAAACCTTAAAGAATAGTGGTGAACCATCATCTTCAAGGAAGAAATGTGGTCAGAAAAAAATTTGTACGATTGTGATCACAGATCACTTAAACATTTGCTGAAACCAAATCGTAAAAAATCAACAGTAGAAACTCATGGCTATCTATATATAAGTCCAGATTTTTCCTGTTCCAGAGTGATGGGAGCATCAAGGTAAGAAGGGAGGTGGATAAAGTGATGCATCCGTCATGCCTAGTGCCTACAGTACAAGTCTGTAGGGACAGTGCTATGATCTGGGGTTGCTTCAGTTGGTCAGGTCTAGGTTCAGCAATGTTATATGCCCTAAAAATGAGGTCAGCTGACTACTGAATATACTGAATGACCAGGTTTTTCCATCAATGGATTTTATTCTTCCCTTATGGCACAGGCATATTCCAAGATGACACTGCCAGGATTCTTCGGGCTCAAATTGTGAAAGAGTGGTACAGGGAGCATAAGACATTATTTTCATACATGAATTGGCCACCACAGGATACAGACCATAATCCCATTGAGAATCATAGGGATGTGCTGTAGAAAAGTTTATGCAGCGGTCCGACTCTCCCATCATCAATACAAGATTTTGGCAAAAAATAAATGCAACTCTGAATGAAAATAAGTATTGTAACATTGCATAAGCTTATTAAAACGATACCATGTCAAATGTGTGCCGTAATCACGTGTGTATATATATATATATATATATGTATATATATATATATATATATATATATATAGTAGAAGCCGGCCAAGGATAGGCGGACACATTCATGTCACCCAACACACGTTTATTATACATTACTATTTACAATAAAGTGCACTCAAACCCCAAAAGTCCCCACAAGTCCAGGCCAACTACGAGTGCATTACACTCTCTTCAGGCCGTCTCCTTGTCTCCTCCAGAGACCTCGTCCTCTTCCACCTGACTCAAGTCAACCTATGAAGGGAGGCGGCCCCTTTTATAATCACCCGGATGTGCTCCAGCTGTTTCCCGGCAATCTTCCACTGACACGCCCCAGTGTGGCGGAAGTGCCGGCTGCTCTCCCAGAAGCACTCCAGGTGTCCCTGCTTTTCTTCCAGCTCTGTACCCGTGGTTCCCAAAGGAACCAGGGCGGTCGCCCCCATGTGGTCTGAGGAGGGCGTAAGCCCTCTTCTGGTCCTCCAGGGCGTCCCGGCTGGGTCGCCCCCCCAGCCACCTGCAACAATATATATATATATAGAGAGAGAGAGAGAGAGAGAGAATTTTTTTTTTCTTAGTAAAATCTGCCAACTCTAATAAACATATTCTCAAGGATTGTTCACCTACTGCTGGATGCACCACTGTGAGCAGAATCACCCAAAATATTAACACTTAAGCCTCATTTTAGACATTTATAATTGCAGATCATTCCCAAGTTTAGTGTTCCTACAACTACATAATTTGTTGACTACAAACATTCTTCACAATTGTATGCCTTGTTCTGTGTGGTTTTGGGACTGGGAACTGGATTCAGCAGATTTGAAAATGGACAGGTTGTTGATTTGGTGCATTGGCATTTACAGTACCTTAACTTTGTGACATTATTTATAAATACCTCAAATAAAGAATCATAAATGAGGTGAACTGCTGAACAATAAATGTTAAAAGAAACTAGGTGTATCAAAAATCAAACAATGTATTCATTTCTTTGTAATTTAGCTAAAGTAGTAGCTAGTTTGTTGTCACTGTCCTTCTCAGTACATTCAGAGTTCTTATATAAAAAATTACCAATTAAATGGTAGATGAGCTAATTCCATGTGTGCTGTTGTCAAATGTTTTTTTCCTGTAACACCATAATTATGGAGTTTATGCTGCTGCCCTAAATGCAAACAGTATTGCAGGTTATCTTTGTGAGTATTGCATAAGTTGTATTAGGAGAATTAACACCACCACAAAAGAAAAAGTTTTCTTTGCCATATTAAATTGTCAAACAGCATCTATTTGAACCAGGAAAAGCTCTGTGAGGCTTCTCCAAGGACCCAACAAGGGACTACAGTGTTCAAGAGGTGTCTTACAAAGCATTAGTAAAAGGTGTCAGCATGGCTGTGATTAAATGTCAAACATGGAGTCATGTGTCTTGATTTGTCAAGGGTCCCCCAGCAGTCACATTTAATCACAAGAAATGTAATAAGAGTTTCTTTCTTTCTTTCTTTCTTTCTTTCTTTCTTTCTTTCTTTCTTTCTTTCTTTCTTTATTGAAGCATAAACACAAAAATTGTTTTGTGTTTGGTATTACAACAACTGTTAAGTATAAAATGTCTTTCCAACCATTGATCTCTTCAACTGATGAGGAAACCATGCATAAACCTTTCTAAAGTTCTCATACAACACAAAATTATTTTTTCTTTCTGTACAGCTTTTAATGATTAATGTTTTAGAATTAACTATAAAGATGCCATTTTCAAACTTCCTATTTTTCCTCTGACAAGTTCATTCTTAGTCTATGCTATTTACTGAAAAGAAATATTAATTTCTTAGCAAGATTCCTTAGACACTCCTAGGATGTTGAATCATGATGCTATCTCTGCTAGTAATTTTTTCTACTTTTTGGTTGAATATTTTTCATATAGTGTTACTCCGAATTATTTTATTGTATTTTGGAGATTCGTATGTTTAAATTGAAAGGGACTTGCCTAGTAGAGTCAACAAGCTGGAGTCAACAAGCTGGAGAATGCTTGCAGTGCTTGTGAAGAATAATTTAAGGTTGTTTTTCTCTTTTCACAGTAAATTGAAAGTATCTAATAATAAATCTAAGAATCATAAGATATTGCTACAAGAAATATGTATATGTCTAAGTTTCTCTTAAGATGCTTGGTGTGAATAATGCTCAAGAAAATGTAGTATGCATTCTGAGATAAGTATATAAGCCTTTGTTTGAAGATAAATGGTTAAACCACCCAGAGAACAGCAAACAATTCCTAGATATCATATTATATAATATTAGCTTAGAACAGTAATGCATTCGTTAGCATTGTTGTCTTCCAGCTACCGGTGACTGACTATGAATCCTTGTTTGGTCACAGCCTGTATAGGGTCTGAATGTTTTCATATCTGTATCCATATTTCCCTATGATGAATTTTCTAACATTTATCGTCTGTAGTGACATTCATGTGGGGCCCATTTCTATCCTTAAAAGTTAAAGTTGAGAAACCACTTGCTCAAAAACAGTCCTGAGCAGGGTGGATAATCTTAGACAGCACTTCAGTCAGGGCATCATTTTCATACAACACTGGAATTACCAAAGCCTACAAAAAACATGTAATCTCAGCCCACCTTAAATCTGTTTGCACCTCTCCATCAGTGTCTTTTGTGTTGTAATTGTGTCAATAAGCACAAGCAGCAAGCAGCCTGCTATCCTACCACCGCAGAAAGGGCAAAAAGCTCTCCCAGCTCAAGCCTTGTTTATTTGGGAGTGAGGTAATGGGAGCTGTATAGGCTAAATAATATATAGTTATTTGGAACACATTCATTTCATGTGTGTTCAGTGTTGACAAAGATCTAAGATGTAAGCGTAGGATGACAGGAAATGCAAGAAATGTTGAACACATACCTAAAAGACAAACTTTTTTCATGTTTTATTATTAACGACAAAATTTTGACATGAAGTGTATAATGTGTGAAGCCTGAAGTCCAAATATCAAATAAGCACTTTCAGAAAAGTTACAAGTAAAAAAAAACAAGTGCACTTTTATTCAAGACTATAACCGAAGAACCAGAAATCGGGTTAGGGTACTTGTCACAACTGCTTTGGTAGTACGGTAAGAACTGCTGACTCATAATCAAGAGGTTACAGGTTTGAGTCTTGCCGTGTCCCAAAATAAACGTTTTGAGTAGTGAGCTGCTCTTATTGTTAATTTCATACAATAAAAACATACATTTAATTTGAGTCTGTAACAGCTGGTGTATATGTATGTTAGGGTTTTTTTTTTATTATCTCAGTCGCATTCACGCTCGCCCCGAGCTGACACTGCTGTTTTCAAATAAAGACGTGCTATAACAGAGGTGAACTCAGATGGGATGAGAATTCTACACTGGAAAAAGAGAACAAAAGGCTTCCCAGCAAGAAAACTTTACTCACATATAAGAACAACGCAGCTGCACCAGGCGTAAAGGCGAAAGATGGCACCGTTTGGATGCAGCAACAGGTCCGGCGTCATCCTGCCAGTCAGTCTGCCCCACACCTGTCCTCCAACAAAGCAGCACAGTTTACAGAGCTCGCCAAAGTATCATGCAAAGTCCTGTTTGTGGTTATGTTTTGTGATGGTCTTTATATAAAACATTTATATGTTACTTACATAAAAGTCAGGTCGAATGTTATTTACCTTGATTTATTTACGTATCTTCCTACAGCGTAAAGTCACAAGTAAATTGCAGAACTTCCTCTGTTTGATCGACACGGGCATGCTCACAAAGTACACGTGTACTGAAGTGACTTTAAGCTCTCAAGACAGAGTTTTAAAACAGACACCGTATTTAGAGAAGCATTCATGATGAGTGAAGCAGCAGTTTTGCAATTGGAAAACTCAAAACTATATATTTGAATAAAACAGAAATGGAGAAGAATTTAAACATTTTGTGTTATTTTTACTGTTTATTTTGTGTGCTGTTCTTGATTTTAAGATAGTCCTTTTAATTTTTTTCACATTTTTTCAAAATGTGAAAAAAAAAACCAAAAACAGTTTATTTTTTTGCCAGTTGTTCCGAGGATGTACTGCATCATTGGGCTATTGTATTATCCATCCACCCATTATCCAACCCACTATATCCTAACTACAGGGTCACGGGGGTCTGCTGGAGCCAATCCCAGGACGCCAGCCCACCGCAGGGCATGCACACACACACACCCACACACCAAGCACACACTAGGAACAATTTAGAATAGCCAATGCACCTAACCTTCATGTCTTTGGACTGTGGGAGCAAACTGGAGTACCCAGAGGAAACCCACGCAGACACGGGGAGAACATTCAAACTCCACGTAGGGACGACCTGGGAAGCGAACCCTGGTCTCCTAACTGCTAGGCAGCAGCGCTACCCACTGCTCCACCGTGCCGCCCGGTATTGTATTATGAACTCTTTATTGCAATACATCTTTTATGTGGAATAGTGTATCGACTCATGCCTAATAAGGATAAAAAGGGGACAAACTGGCAGTAAAGACGTGCCTTGCCTTGGGTTGCATTATTTAATACGCCATCCTTGATCCTGAGGTTGCAAAAATGAATGCCATGGGAATGAGGGCCTGTGCAATGAAGCAATGAGAGTGAAAGATAGTTTGTATGATAATAAATTGATGACAGATTAAGAGCTATTATAACATATTCACTAAGAGTCTATCTGATAACATACATTTTTTTCTCAGAAATTTTTGAGTACATATATTTGATTTCATAAATTGAAAATGTTATTTGCAGCTCTTTAATAAGACCTTTGTCACTAAATGTTGATTAATGAACAATAAAGAGAGACATATTGCGGATATTACAGTCATTAAACAAGAACTTTTAGCAGAGGGAAAGGAGCTAAATCATGTACATTTTTTTTTATTATTCTCTAAACACAGAACCAATAAGGTCAGTGCTCTTTTTTAAAGTGATTTTAAAAAGAGTTTATAATTATATTTAAGTAAAATTTCCTTGTCTATTTCTGTGTGATATATTTAAACTTGAATGTAAAAACTCATTTTCTTATAATGAAAAATGCCATTGTTCAACCAGAATATCTAAATTTATGAGGTACCTCCTTACATGCATCAGTGTCTCTATTACTTTCTTAATTTGCTTTCTATGTTGAATGATCATAATCCAGTCTACTCTTAATAAAACCCTGCAGCAGTGTTGACCCCCATTACCTATACGAAAGCAACCATGGAATAGCATTTTGTATTAATATCGCTGAGCATTTATGCCCTTGGGTGCCGTTAAAAAAGAATATATACAGTATAACACCCTACAAAACACCTTCAAATTGGTGTTCTGCCACCTCAATTACGTTTGCTGTAAATATGGCAACATGTTTGACACTAATAGATCATTTAAAACATGTACTGTATGTGGAAAACCTTTAAATTTATTTTATGTCTTCTTTCAAAGTCACCTTGCATTTTAACTAATAAGGCACTTTGAATATTATCTACCAGAGAACAATTCCAATGTTACTGTGATATATTTTAGCATTTCTACCTTCAAAATGCTTAAGTAATGTATGAGAGCCAAACAAATGATTTACCATTCATAGATTTTTTATGTGACACAAGCATGTTAAAATTGTTCTCTTAAGGTGCATACTTAATGCAAGTAATACATGGTATAGACTTAATGGTTCTACCAAGGATAATATAGATTTTTTTAAAAGCTACGGACATTTGCTCCAGGATAATTAGGGCTAATTAGTTGCAGAATGTAGCTCATGTGACACTTCCACCCTTTAAAAGCAATGTCAGAAAAGAAGCAGGCTTTTGACAAAAGCCATGACTATAAGATAGTGTAAATGTGAGGAATCCTCTGGCACCTGTTCTCATGCAGAAATATTCCAAAGAGTCCAACATATAAAAAAAAATTATTGTTTTTTCACGCAGTAAAAGGCAGAGAAGAGGAATGATCACAAAGAGTACACACTGTGGTGCTTCCTTATCTTTCTACCTGCTTTGAACATGTCATATCTCCCTTTCTGTTTTCCTCTCTTAATCTCCTGTCATAATTGTCTCCCTTCCACCTGTAGACTCACCTGACTAATTGCAGAGAGCTGCCTTTAACATTTATAGTACCTTGGGGTGACTTCCATTAAAGCCTTAGAAACACATCCTATGTCAAGGCAAAAAAGCTATGTTGCAACCAAATCACAATACCTGTATCCATTGAGATGTCTATGCTTCCACCTGTCACATTGGGAGGGTTTGTCTGACCACCAGCCAATCCTTCAGGCTCAATCTGGGGTAGTAATGGCACTTAAAGGCCTTACCATCAACAAGCGGTGCCTGACTTCCTATACTTAAATGTAAACTCTGATTATTAGTGGGGTGCTCTTGAGCCATTCCCCAATCCACAATGATGCCAAATAGACCACAATCCTCAAAAACAAAAAGATTTATTGACAAATAAATATATTAGAATGGTATACGGTATGTGGAAAATGAAAATTACAAATATGTAAATAGACCAAACAAAATCGTACAGGCACTGTTGGCCTTTTGTTTCATGTTCCATTCCCAATATGCCATGGCTTCTCCTTTTACCTGCTGCAATGTATTTCTTTTGGTCTCCTCTTGCTCACACATTCCATCTTTCTCAATGCTTTAGTGTCTTTTCCTCTTGCTAGATGAGTGCTTACCCACAATTCTCCTCCCAACTCCACACTCTACAGTAGGGACAGTCTTGAAAGAGCTTTAAAGTCCCCACTCAAGATACAATTCTGAGGACATCCTGGCTGCTATCTCCAGAATCAGGATTGCCCTCTGGAAACCTTGCAGTAATCCTTCCAGTAATGCACCTATTGGCCTGAGATGTCCCTGCAAATGTATGCTCTATCTCATAGTTAAATAGTAAGGCGACTCTATAAAAAGGAAGACACCAACATCAAAAAAGGGTTCCTGTTGTTATAAATCAGTCCAGTGGACCTCTATAAATTACCTGTCATCCTCCATCAACCTTCCTCTATATCAACACCATGGGAGTACTTAATCTGGGATCCTTCTACCACTTCTTGGCAACATACTTAAAATGAATAGAGTGTAGCCTAACCCTTTTAATTGCTGGACAAGTTGCCCTTTGGTATCCACATTCCACTCAGGAATTAGTTTTTTCTTTAACGCTAGAATTCCTGAAGCCTACAAAAAAACTCATAATCCCGGTCTTTTGTCTTGTAAATGTGTCGATCAGCACAAGCAGCAAGCAACCTGCTGTCCCATTCCCTGCCTTGACCGAGCTCAGCTTGTACAAAAAGCTCTCCCAGCACAAGCCAAGGCTCCTTATCTGCATGTGATGTGCCTGGAGTTGCACAAGGTAAATAATACAGTATATCGTTGTTTGGAATACATGCATTTCATGTGTGTTCCGTGTCTACAAAGATCTAGGTAAGCGAAGGATGAAAGGAAATAAATGCGAGAAATGGAAGAAATGCTGAACATGTACCTAAAGCAGAAACTGTTTCCATGCTATACTAATAATGACTGAACTGTATAATGTGTGAAAACGTTAGTCCAAATATTAAATAAACATGTACTCTTTTCTTCAAGAATATAACCAAAGACAAAAAGCATTCAAATTACATATGGCTGTCAATGAGTTAAAAACTCAAGCTTAGATGTCAATCAACAGGCAGATTACATGTATTCTTGAAAGGTGCAGAGGAAAGAACTGCTTGCTGCCTTATAACCCGAAGATTAAGGGTTCAAGACCGTGTGCTCTGCATTTTGAGTAGTGAGCTGCCATTATTATTATTATTTCTACAGTACAATAAAAACATACACATACACATGTCTAATTGTATTGTTCATGTTTTGAAAAAGGTCAATCTGGCTCCAGCAATATAAAACAAAAAAAAAAAAAAAAAATACATTACATTTATATAGCGCTTTTCTCAGTACTCAAAGCGCTATCCACACAGGGAGGAACTGGGAAACGAACCCACAATCTTCCACAGTCTCCTTACTGCAAAGCAGCAGCACTACCACTGTGCCACCGGTGAGTAATATGATTATCTGGGCTAAATAACAAACATTTGTGATTTGATTAATTTTTTTAACTCTGGCATGTCTGACCACAAGCCTGTTTGGGTTTTATGGAATGCTGCCTTTACTGCATTTCAGTAATTGAGCAGCATCTCCAATACACCCAGAAGGAGAAGAAAGTCTGGCTAGTTTAGCTGTGGCTATGTACAGTCCATGACTGGCATAATCCATACAGTTTTAATAGACATTTAAATGACAGTAAGTTAAGTGAATGCCAATAATGTAGTCCAGTATGCTATCAGTAAAACAATAATTGCTACATATAACTTTCAAAAATGCCAGCTTGCATAAATCTCTCTTAAAAATTCTCCATATTCCTAATGTAATTTCAAAGTGCTGAAGCCCAGCAGAGTGCAGATATGCTAAGTATATGTTAATTTACATAATTAGGTCTCACTATTTGGATGTAGGGTTCCAAAGTTGCACTTAATTAATACAATTCATAATGTAAGCCTCTGGTGAAGAGGGCTGATCTGTGTGGCCCAGCATTCCATACCCCATTTATTAAGTGCAATTATAGTTAAATGACTCATCTGAGAACAGAAATACTATGACAAATATTCATTTATTTAAAAAAATATTGCATGAGAAATTTTAATTATTGAATATGAACAGAACACTCATTTTTGCTTAAATGTTTTACAGATCAAACAAAGTGTAAATATATGAAAAATCTACTAAGTCTTACTCTAAAATATTCTTTCTGATAAACACATATTTCTATAAATAAATATGTAGATTGATTTATCATTTTAATGGATAGTAAGTTCAATTCTGTATATTTTAATGAAAATGCTATATAAGGTACAAGTAGTATTTCCAATATAACGTACAGAAAAGGATGTAGACTGTCTTAGAATGATATGGATTTTAGGTTATGCATTTTCTTAGGGAAAAGTGTGAGGGAGCCCACTCCCTTGGCTGAGAAGCAACCCCACACATGAATGGTCTCAGCATTCTTTACTGTTGGCATGACTCAGAACTGATGGTAGCATTCACCTTTTTTTTTCCAAATGTCCCAAACAATTGTAAAGGGGATTCATCAGAGAAAATGACTTTACCCCAGTCCTCAGCAGTCCAGTCCCTGTACCTTTTGCAGAATATCAGTCTGTTCCTGATGGCCATCCTCCAAAAGTCTTCACATCACTGTTCATGCAGATGTACTCACACCTGCCTGCTGCCATTCCTCAAAAAGCACTGCACTGGTGGTGCCCTGATCATGAGGCATAAATTAAAAAATGGTACCAAAGTATCATCCGAGAGCAACTTCTCCCAACTATCCAAGAATAGTTTGGTGACAAACAATGCCTGTTCCAGCATGATGGAGCCCCCTACCATAAGGCAAAAGTGATAACTAAGTGGAACAAAACTTTGAAATTTTGTGTCCAGGCCAGGAAACTCCCCAGACCTTAATCCCATTGAGAACTTGTGGTAAATCCTCAAAAGGTGGGTGGAAAAACAAAAACCCACAAATTCTGACAAACTCCAAGCATTGATTATGCAAGAATGGGCTGCCATCAGTCAGGAATTGGCCCAGAAGTTGATTGACAGTATGCCAGGGTGAATTGCAGAGGTCTTGAAAAAGAAGGGCTAACACTGCAAATATTGACTCTTTGCATAAACGTGAAGTAATTGTCAATAAAAGCCTTTGAAACTTATGAAATGCTTATAATTATACTTCTGTATACAATAGAAACATTTGACAAAAAGAACTAAAAACACTGAAGCAGCAAACTTTGTGAAAACCAAAAGCTTGTATCATTCTCAAAACCTTTGACCATGACTGAACATTCTAAGACTGAGAATTCCCTGATAAAAGACATGAAAAATATTGGAGGTCTATAAATGGTCAATAAGAGAGACTGCAATGCTCCTTGACTAACTACGGCAAGATACAGCAAAGACACTAAAGTACCACAACTGGCATCTTTACTGTTTAAACAGTTTGAACAAATACCCACTAAACCACTGCCTTTTATACTTTGGCAAACCAAATTAACTAAATTGTAATTCTGCTTCAATTAACACTGCCATGCCATCACTATTTAGACATGTTTCACTTAACCCTAGACACTCTATTTTCCTATCACTTATAAGACTGTCAATGTAAAATGTCTTACTGGTTAACACTCTAATATTTAGTAAAGTCACATTTAAGGTCTTGGAAGAGCACAACTGTATAGGAGTGTTAGGGAAGCTTGAAATGGATACTAAGTGATTCCCATTTATACCACTTTGTACTTTTTAATTAAACTATGTTCCATTACAGCGTTAATGTAGTACACATCTATTGGTGAACCAACCACAGAATTATCACATCCTAACACACATTTGATGTTAACATTAGAACTAAAGCTACTTTGTCAAAAGAGACAAACTACTTTTGAGATATTGTTGGAGAGAACATTTGGATGCTGGCCATCATGACTGTAGAAAAGTGGTCTCTTCCAGAAAAATTCACAATTGTCAATGAAGCCAATAGTTCATCTCTCACAGAAGGCTCTCTTTTCAGGTGTTTAGGAGTCGAGTATAGTTTTCATCTGATTTACGTTGCATGGGAAGTGGACCTGACAAGTCGATTCTCACAGCTGGGGTCCTCTAGTTTGTGGTCTGAATAAGGAATGTGAAAGCTATCTTCAAGAGTTCTGTCTGTTGATGTTGAATATGTTTATTGACAGTGTGCAATGCAATGGCCCAATAGTTTTGCCCTTGTGCTAACTCACTGATGGGGCTCATCTTTCAACATTTTTAACTTATGCGCTAGGAAAAGAAAAACTACAGAAGCTTTACAGTTCGGTAACTGAAATTTCAGGTGGTGCACAATTGAGCTTCCCCAAACAACAACATCTCCACTATCCGCAATCACAACGGGGGTGCAGAGATTGTCAAACTGGTAGTGAGAGGTGATGATAGCTTGAGATAGTGGAGGTGACCTGGGGTTGGGCCCCCCTTTCATTATCGATGTTCCCACATTCAGTTGTCACCATTGTTGTCTGGAGCAAGAGCTGCGGTAAAGTTGACTAAGCCCTGGAGTATGAGTGACATGGTGTGGAGTAGAAGTGTCCGAATCAATTCCAGTCATCTGTGAAGTCTAAGAGGTTTCTAAGAGGTTGCTTTTGTCTGACAAGGAGTTGTTGAATCTGCATCTCTAGGGATTCCAGTTCTTCCGCCAGATGCTGGTGCTGGCAGTTTGTCATCTTGAAAAAAATGATGTCACAGGAAACTTAGTGTGTGCATTCAAGAAGCAGAAGTAGCACTAAATAGCACTAGGTGCAGTCTCTCAGTTCCACCATTAGGGGGCACAAGGTAAATAAAATAATAAAAAAACATAAAGCAATAACTGAAACAAAATATCAAGAGAGAAAATATACATAGACAAGAACACAAAAATATTATCAATAACAATATTTATAACACGTTTTAAAAATACTTAAATGGACACCCTGGCTGTAATAAATCAAGGTAGTGAAGTAAAAGAGCAGGCAAGAAGTAGCGTAGTAGTAAAAAGATGGGCTTGATGGAATGAATGTTCTCTGTTTGTCAAATTTCTTATGTTTCTTATGTTTATGTTAAGCTGTGAGGTCGAAGCCAGGCTTGTTTTATTAGTTTGGAGTTGATCCTGTGACCGAGACAATGGCCAGTAGCATGCAGAGTTAGAAATCAATGGCAGTTTGTACTTCCAAACTCAACCAGAAAGGTGGGCACCTGCATGGTATATTCATCTAGTTCTTCATAATATGGTTTGCTGTTGTTGAAAGGCGTTTCCATTCTAACTCATTGTATCAGGAATTTTGTTATCTTCTTTCTCTATGAAAAAATCAGATTAAAAAGTATACCTTGTGATCACTACAAAGAACTCAGGGAGACTAACAAATACAAAAAAGTCAATGTCCTTTTTTAATTCTTCTTTTAGACTTTCTAATTTTTACACCATATCAAACTACACTTTTAAAATAGATAAAAATATTTATTAAAAAGCATTAGGCATGCATAACACAAACAAACTATTCATATTACCTTGTTAAAATCCCTAAATGAGATATTGGGGTGGGATATAAAGAAATATCAACTTTAGTCTTACCTGAAAAGAGTTAACAATGTCAGGCCAAAAATAATGGTGGTACTGTACTTTGAAACACTTTAACTCCTGGCAGTGGAACATTAACAAAAAGGGTTGATAATGCCTGGTTTTAATGGCAGGGTGGACTGAAGTAACAGCGGTTAGTGCTACTGTTTCACAGTTCCAAAATCTTTATCTGAATCCCCACCTGGTCACTGAGGCTGTGTATATTATGTGAGGATACTGTGGGCTCCTCTAAATTCTAAAGGTGTGCATTTTGTTATTCAGCTTTTGTGGGAATTCTTGAATGTTCACTGTGATAGACTGGCATACCATCCAGAATTAATGTCTACACTATTATTTAACAATAACAGATGCTAAACAATTCCAATTTTTCAATAAATAATTAGCAGTATATTGTATATTTGTTTAAAGTACTGAGAGCTAGTATATACATTCTTGGAATCGGGCTCAAGAAATGAATGTGGTAATCATGAACTCAGAGGTAGAAATACAAGCTTTTAAAAATTAAAAAATATACAACAGCATATAACATTCTTTACTTCTCACTCTAATTTAAAACTGAACCATTTATGTTTTTGAGTATTTTGATAAGTAAGACTCAAACCACACAAGTTGCGGCACAAGTTAATACTCAAAAAATGAATAAACTCCATTGGGTGCCATAAAGTGCCAAATATTCATGAGAAATGAGAAGTGTGCACAATTCTCTAACCAGCTGGAGGGTGCAATATATTTCTTTGGTGTCACACTTGACATATTATGTGCTAAATTAACATATGAACCTCTGTTGAAATATTTAGAAGGCTAATAAAAATCATTAGGCAATTACATATACCACATCCGACACCTGGTACAAACTGCATTTCCCCAGTTCCCACACAAGTTGTGACAGTCATTTAAATGTAGGCTGGGAATGTTATACTGTACCTCAGCAAACCTTACATGTGAGGTGTTGATCATGATTCGTTACAGTAAGACACTTGACACACTTGTGTGGACAGGAAAATTGCAATCTAACATAAAGTCGGTCTAAATTTGAAAATATTGTACTGTGTCTAAATTAGAAAACCAGCTTAATTTAGAAAACAAAAGATTGTTAAAATTTTGAGACGTTATAGTAAATGCATAATATTAGCACATTACCATGGACCCCCTCAGGTATCTGTGCCTATCAAAGAGTTAGCCTGCTGCTCCATGGCCAGAGAAGAATCTGCATTGTTTCTTGTGGGTCTGAAGTTTAAGTATAAGAAAGAATTTTAGTTTCAGGACTCCTGCATAGCCTTTCTCAGGGAGGCTGATAAGTGTGATCCTGCAGCAAATGGAATACACCCTCCTGTCCTCTTTTTAAAAATGGGGCCACCTTTCTAGTCCATCAGTACCTAGGAACTGTCACTGCCTTCCATACAATGCCGAAGAGGAGTGAGAGGGCAATAATAGTGCTTTCAGCATGTCATGACAATCACAGAATTCCAATACCAATCTACCTCTCAGATTCAGATCAGATAAGATATTCCTTCCTCCAGGCATCCTATGGCGTAGCAATGGATTGTGCAGATTGTGCAAAGCACAAGGGCCTACGAGTTTGTGGGCCCACTTGGGGCCATATAGATTATTAAAAAATCTTTAATAACTTAACTAAAACAGTGTTTTCACAGTCTCAATGCAGTGGATTCAACGTACAATACCTTACTACCATCAACTCTGACCTCGATGCCTGACGGTGAATTGTATACTGCTGATCTTCCCGTTGTATACTATAGCTCAGACAATTCACCAGGGTTTTCCGCTCAAAAGTTGTCATTTTGTGCATGTTTTCAGTCCATCCTATCAGCCAAGTCGACTGTTTTCTAAATTGCTCAGCTGTTGCTAATAGGTCACTGTGTACTGTCATCTACTTTTAGTGACGTTTGCACGGCATACATGTTACTGCTGACTACGCCAGTGACTTGCTGCGTATGAACGATCATTCTCCAAGTTGAAACTCATCAAAAATGACCTCAGAAGCACCAGGTTGCAAGACAGTCTTAGTGGCTTGGCTGGACTCTCAATTGTAAACGAGCGCGCCAGACAACCTGACGTGTCAAACATTGTTGAGACCTTTGCGCAACAGACGGCAAGCAAGTATTTTAAGGTACTAGTGATATTATAAGTAATATGATTTGTGACTTGTCAGTCAGTTCCATTTTTGTAACTTTAACAGTTTAACATATCTTTGATCTGTTTTATTGTATACCTTAGTATGGCTTACTGTGCATTAGTGTCACTACTGTGAGGATTTGTGAGCGTCACCACTTGATAATGTCCATTTTCTCAGAACTTGTGCAAAACAGGTCAATTGTGTAGTAGTATCCTGTCAGCCGGTGTTGTCGTTTTCATTTGTTACAAATTGAAATTGCTTCATTTCATAGCACAGAACAGTTTCTGCTTTCTAGCTTACGTTACGTTTTAAGCATCTTCTTTCATAAAGTTGCCTTGAAAAATAAGCAGGTCCACATTTTACAAATATTTATGTACTACTACTACTACTACCCACACCTCTCACATTTCATTCCAATAATTTATTCAATTTTTTGCTAACTTACAGCAGCTGTAATAAAGCAATTTAAAAAGTTATTACAAACTCCATTTAGAGAGCTGGTTTGTTTGTCACCAGTGTGTGATCTCATAGTGACGTGGCCACTGATGCCACTTTACTAACAGTTATGCTAGACAGGAGGTGCCCACCTCAGGGCACTGCACAGGGGTCTTCAGCAAGCCAGCTACACCACTTGCTTATGTTTTTTAGCACTGTAGTCTCTCAGTTGGACTACAGAGTCACTAGATGGTACCCTTTTAAGCACTGAATCTGATGTTTCAAAAAAGGCCAGATACTCTGAATACAGGTGCTGGTTATAAAATTAGAATATCATGACAAAGTTGATTTATTTCAGTAATTTCATTCAAAAAGTGAAACTTGTATATTAGATTCATTCATTACACACAGACTGATGTATTTCAAATGTTTATTTCTTTTAATGTTGATGATTATAACTGACAACTAATGAAAGTCCCAAATTCAGTATCTCGGAAAATTAGAATATTGTGAAAAGGTTCAATATTGAAGACACCTGGTGCCACACTCTAATCAGCTAATTAACTCAAAACACCTGCAAAAGCCTTTAAATGGTCTCTCAGTCTAGTTCTGTATGCTACACAATCATGGGGAAGACTGCTGACATGACAGTTGTCCAAAAGATGACCATTGACACCTTGCACAAGGAGGGCAAGACACAAAAGGTCATTGCTAAAGAGGCTGGCTGTTCACAGAGCTCTGTGTCCAAGCACATTAATAGAGAGGCGAAGGGAAGGACAAGATGTGGTAGAAAAAAGTGTACAAGCAATAGGGATAACCGCACCCTGGAGAGGATTGTGAAACAAAACCCATTCAAAAATGTGGGGGAGATTCACAAAGAGTGGACTGCAGCTGGAGTCAGTGCTTCAAGAACCACCATGCACAGACATATGCAAGACGTGGGTTTCAGCTGTCGCATTCCTTGTGTCAAGCCACTCTTGAACAAGAGACAGTGTCAGAAGCGTCTCGCCTTTGGACTGCTGCTGAGTGGTCCAAAGTTATGTTCTCTGATGAAAGTAAATTTTGCATTTCCTTTGGAAATCAAGGTCCCAGAGTCTGGAGGAAGAGAGGAGAGGCACAGAATCCATGTTGCGTGAGGTCCAGTGTAAAGTTTCCACAGTCAGTGATGGTTTGGGGTGCCATGTCATCTGCTGGTGTTGGTCCATTGTGTTTTCTGAGGTCCAAGGTCAACGCAGCCGTCTACCAGGACGTTTTAGAGCACTTCATGCTTCCTGCTGCTGATGAACTTTATGGAGGTGCAGATTTCATTTTCCAACAGGACCTGGCACCTGCACACAGTGCCAAAGCTACCAGTACCTGGTTTAAGGACCATGGTATCCCTGTTCTTGATTGGCCAGCAAACGCGCCTGACCTTAACCCCATAGAAAATCTATGGGGTATTGTGAAGAGGAAGATGCAATACACCAGACCCAACAATTCAGAAGAGCTGAAGGCCACTATCAGAGCAACATGGGCTCTCATAACACCTGAGCAGTGCCACAGACTGATCGACTCCATGCCACGCCGCGTTGCTGCAGTAATCCAGGCCAAAGGAGACCCAACTAAATATTGAGTGCTGTACATGCTCATACTTTTCATGTTCATACCTTTCAGTTGGTAAACATTTCTAAAAATCCTTTTTTTGCATTGGTCTTAATTGATATTCTAATTTTCCGAGATACTGAATTTGGGACTTTCATTAGTTGTCAGTTATAATCATCAACATTAAAAGAAATAAACATTTGAAATACATCAGTCTGTGTGTAATGAATGAATCTAATATGCAAGTTTCACTTTTTGAATGGAATTACTGAAATAAATCAACTTTGTCATGATATTCTAATTTTATGACCAGCACCTGTAGTTTGCATATGTGTCTTTAAATGTCATATTTATTACAATCCACTCGCCCACTGGTCCAAACTGCAAATGTCATAGCACCCAGCCAGGGATTTTGTATACAAGCACCTGGGGCCTTTTCCCATAGGGAAATTTCATAGTAGCTGAAAGATCATGCCAATCAAGAAGTCTGGTTCCGGAGCCGATACCATTCATAGTAGTGAGCCTGATATCTTATTATGTCCAGTACATGCAGTGGCTTCTTCTCCAGCAAAGAGGTTACTCTCCATGTCACCTTGTGCGTGATAAGCCCCCTTGCTGTCACCATTTGCCTTTTTTTCAGACTGATCCTTACTAAGATACAGTACATTAATTATATCTGAGGTACATCTGACCACCTCTCCTTTAACCGTCACCTTATCGTGGTGGAGGGGTTTGCGTGTCCCAATGATCCTAGGAGCTCTGTTGTCCGGGGCTTTATGCCCCTGGTAGGGCCACCCAAGGCAAACTGGTCCTAGGTGAGGGATGAGACAAAGAGCGGTTAAACAAACCTCCTATGAAGAAAAACCATTTTGGACGGCGTTTTCCCTTGCCCGGACGCGGGTCACCGGGGCCCCACTCTGGAGCCAGGCCTGGAGGTGGGGCTCGATGGCGAGCGCCTGGTGGCTGGGCCTGCACCCATGGGGCTCGGCCGGGCACAGCCCGAAGAGGCAACGTGGGTCCCCCTTCCCATGGGCTCACCACCTATGGGAGGGGCCAAGGAGGTCGGGTGCAGTGTGAGTTGGGTGGTGGCCGAAGGCGGGGACCTTGGCGGTCCGATCCTCGGCTACAGAAACTGGCTCTTGGGACGTGGAATGTCACCTCTCTGAAGGGGAAGGAGCCTGAGCTAGTGCGCGAAGTTGAGAGGTTCCGGCTAGATATAGTCGGGCTCACCTCGACGCACAGCTTGGACTCTGGAACCAATCTCCTTGAAAGGGGCTGGACTCTGTACCACTCTGGAGTTGCCCCCGGTGAGAGGCGCCGAGCAGGTGTGGGTATACTTATTGCCCCCCAACTTGGAGCCTGTACATTGGGGTTTACCCCGGTGGACGAGAGGGTAGCCTCCCTTCGCCTTCGGGTGGGGGGACGGGTCCTAACTGTTGTTTGTGCGTATGCACCGAACAGCAGTTCGGAGTACCCACCCTTTTTGGAGTCCCTGGAGGGGGTGCTAGAGGGCATACCTTCTGGGGACTCCCTCGTTCTGCTGGGAGACTTCAATGCTCACGTGGGCAATGACAGTGAGACCTGGAAGGGCGTGATTGGGAGGAATGGCCCCCCTGATCTGAACCCGAGCAGTGTTTTGTTATTGGACTTCTGTGCTCGTCACGGATTGTCCATAACGAACACCATGTTCAAGCATAGGGGTGTTCATATGTGCACTTGGCACCAGGACACCCTAGGCCTCAGTTCGATGATCGACTTTGTGGTCGTGTCGTCGGACTTGCGGCCACATGTCTTGGACACTCGGGTGAAGAGAGGGGCGGAGCTGTCAACTGATCACCACCTGGTGGTGAGTTGGCTTCGATGGTGGGGGAGGATGCCGGTCAGGCGTGGTAGGCCCAAACGTGTTGTGAGGGTCTGCTGGGAACGTCTGGCAGAGCCCCCTGTCAGAAGTAGCTTCAACTCCCACCTCCGGCAGAACTTTGACCATATCCCGAGGGAGGTGGGGGACATTGAGTCCGAATGGGCCATGTTCCGTGCCTCTATTGTTGAGGCAGCTGACCGGAGCTGTGGCCGTAAGGTGGTTGGTGCCTGTCGTGGCGGCAATCCCCGAACCCGCTGGTGGTCACCGGAGGTGAAGGATGCCGTCAAGCTGAAGAAGGAGTCCTACAGGACCCTTTTGTCCTGTGGGACCCCGGAGGCAGCTGATAGGTACCGGCAGGCCAAGTGGAATGCGGCTTTGGTGGTTGCTGAGGCAAAAACTCGGGCGTGGGAGGAGTTTGGGGAGGCCATGGAGAATGACTTTCGGACGGCTTCGAGGAGATTCTGGTCCACCATCCGGCGTCTCAGGAAGGGGAAGCAGTGCAGTGTCAACACTGTATATGGTGGGGATGGTGCGCTGCTGACCTCGACTCGGGACGTTGTGGGTCGGTGGGGGGAATACTTCGAAGACCTCCTCAATCCCATTAACATGCCTTCCAATGAGGAAGCAGAGCCTGGGGACTCAGAGGTGGGCTCCCCCATCTCTGGGACTGAGGTCACCGAGGTGGTCAAAAAACTCCTTGGTGGCAGGGCCCCGGGGGTGGATGAGATACGCCCGGAGTTCCTCAAGGCTCTGGATGTTGTAGGACTGTCTTGGCTGACACGCCTCTGCAACATCGCATGGACATCAGGGACAGTGCCTCTGGATTGGCAGACCGGGGTGGTGGTCCCCCTCTTTAAGAAGGGGGATCGGAGGGTGTGTTCCAACTACAGAGGGATCACACTCCTCAGCCTCCCTGGAAAAGTCTATTCAGGGGTCCTGGAGAGGAGGGTCCGTCGGATAGTCGAGCCTCGGATTCAGGAGGAACAGTGTGGTTTTCGTCCTGGTCGCGGAACAGTGGACCAGCTCTATACCCTTAGCAGGGTCCTGGAGGGTGCATGGGAGTTTGCCCAACCAGTCTACATGTGTTTTGTGGACTTAGAAAAGGCATTCAACCGTGTCCCTCGGGGAATCCTGTGGGGGGTACTCCGAGAGTATGGGGTACCGGCCCCCCTGATAAGGGCTGTTCAGTCCCTGTACGATCAGTGCCAGAGCTTGGTCCGCATTGCCGGCAGTAAGTCGAACCCGTTTCCAGTGAGAGTTGGACTCTGCCAGGGCTGCCCTTTGTCACCGATTCTGTTCATAACTTTTATGGACAGAATTTCTAGGCGCAGCCAGGGTGTTGAGGGGGTCCGGTTTGGTGGGCTCAGGATTGGGTCACTGCTTTTTGCAGATGATGTTGTCCTGTTTGCTTCATCAGGCCGTGATCTTCAGCTCTCTCTGGATCGGTTCGCAGCCGAGTGTGAAGCGGCTGGGATGAGAATCAGCACCTCCAAATCCGAGACCATGGTCCTCAACCGGAAAAGGGTGGAGTGCCCTCTCAGGGTTGGTAGCGAGATCCTGCCCCAAGTGGAGGAGTTCAAGTATCTCGGGGTCTTATTCACGAGTGAGGGAAGAATGGAGCGTGAGATCGACAGGCGGATCGGTGCGGCATCCGCAGTAATGCGGGCGTTGCATCGGTCTGTCGTGGTGAAAAAGGAGCTGAGCCGCAAGGCGAAGCTCTCTATTTACCAGTCGATCTATGTTCCTACCCTCACCTATGGTCATGAGCTATGGGTAGTGACCGAAAGAACGAGATCGCGAATACAAGCGGCTGAAATGAGTTTCCTCCGCAGGGTGTCTGGGCTTTCCCTTAAAGATAGGGTGAGAAGCTCAGTCATCCGGGAGGGGCTCAGAGTAGAGCCGCTGCTCCTCCGCATCGAGAGGAGTCAGATGAGGTGGCTCGGGCATCTGATCAGGATGCCTCCTGGACGCCTCCCTGGTGAGGTGTTCCAGGCACGTCCAACCGGGAGGAGGCCCCGGGGAAGACCCAGGACACGCTGGAGGGACTATGTCTCTCGACTGGCCTGGGAACGCCTTGGGATTCTCCTGGAAGAGCTAGAAGAAGTGGCTGGGGAGAGGGAAGTCTGGGCATCTCTGCTCAAGCTGCTGCCCCCGCGACCCGACCTCGGATAAGCGGGAGACAATGGATGGATGGATGGATACATCTGACCATCAGGCATTTACTGGAGAACAACATTCACAAGTCTGGTTCCAGGAGTGGGTTCTGCTATCTGATTTCCAGGAGAAGGTGTCTTTTATTGAATTGAGACTATCATGAGGGCCATTAATGAATTATTCTTACCTAACTCATTTTTTTTCATGTACAACCTTATCAGGAACACATTATCTCAAGACAGCATTGCTTCTGAGGCATGCAGGCTCCACCACCTCACCTAGGTCACAATCTTAGGAAGGGTCATATTATAAAGCAAGAACATAATTGCAAGTAATAATAATTACTTAATAATTTAAATGATGCAACCCCTGCATGGCAGCAAGTATTAAAATAAAAAAATCAGTTGTGCATTTGCAGTATCTTTTATAAACTATATTTCCAGAGTACTTGCTGCTATGACAGAATCTTTGCTTCCAGAGGCTAATTTACACATCCTGCACCCTACTGTGTGCTATTTCCCACATAACAAAAATGTCAAATTTTACAGAAGAAAGAAATGTAAAATGAAAAATTGTACCTTTACCATGGCCTACATACTGTATTCCTTTTATGTCCTTTTCCAGAGGATTATATGATTTTATAGTTTTTACAACAATCAATAAGCATGCCACTTTCTTTTCTGTTTCTCCACATGGCTATTATACCTATAGATAAAATCTGAGCAAAACAGCCTAAAGGTTAGGTAGTTTCAGTTATTAAATACAGATGAAAATCTCTATTAAATAACTTTTTTAATAATACTTCAAAAATCTTTTTTAGATTTGAATTTACTTTCAATAAAAAGAACTTTGCAACCATTGTGAAATTCTGTGGCAGTGTTAAAATATGCATTTCACACACACATTTTAACTCTCAGGTGGTTTTTGTTTTAATAAAACATTTTAAATAATGAAAATGTGGATATTTTAAATCTTTATTTTGGTTTAATTGGTGTTAATCAGGATTTACACTGCTAGAGTATATCTGTCTTTTTAGTACAACAATTAAAAAAAGAAAATAGAAATATAATTATCTGAGAAATTCAATCAGAATAAAGTCTATCAAGTACTAGTATGTACAATTTATTTTATAAAACACATTTTATGTATAAACATAGTTTGCTAATGGTTACTTAATGACAATTTCTCTATAAAAATGGTGTTAAAAGTAACTTATTAATATTTGTAAATAATAATTGCGTTAATTGCGTTAATAATAATTGTTAATTGTGAATTTCCCATTGGGATTAATAAAGTATCTATCTATCTATCTATCTATCTATCTATCTATCTATCTATCTATCTATCTATCTATCTATCTATCTAATTCTGACAAGATAAAACAGAAGATGGTAAATCATGACTTCATTCATTTATATTCAATATCTTTATATTATATTTAAGATCAAGTGCAGTGGAGGTGTGCGTGAGGATATGGAAAGCTAAGGTCTATATATGTGTTCAGTCCCTCCAAGTAATTCAGATGGTCAGTTTGTCAGCTTGGCTTTAGGTGGCTCGAGCGAAACAAAAAGTGCAAGTGTGCAGTCATGACAGGTCAGGTTCAGAAGCATGCACTGGTACAGCGCATTACCACACCCACCACACGACGAAACAGCTCAGGATCCTGGTTGGCAGTCACCCAGGCAGACACGCAGTCCAGCCCTACGTGGGCATCCCCTTGGCCTGGTCCAGCCTGTGAGCCAGATCACCCTCGGGGAATCACTCCACATGGCCATAGTGTCATAACTGACCCTCCTTCACAATGCAGATAATGTACCTCAAAGTCAAACTAGCGGTACCCAAGAATTCTTCAAAGAGACACAGTACCGAAGGAGTCCAGTCTTGGTCTCAAGTCACTGTATAATGCCCATGTCTTGCAACCATATAGTAAAATAGGAAGCACCAGGGCTCTAAAGACTTAGCCCTTTGTTAATTTTGCAAAGATATTAGGAGATATCTTTGTGTGAAACACACAAGTAAAGGAATCTGAGAAATGCTGAAGTTCAAAGATAGGAAGTATAAAAGCAGACAGGAGGTGAGCAAGGCACGTTGAAATTACAGAATTTGAGAAGCAGGCTTTACAGGAACACACTTGACAATGGAAACGCCGGTCAAGAGACGTTTGGATACACAAGGATACTGAAGAAAGGTGCTGAAGGTACGTGTAGGGCAAGAAGTATCAAGTCTTTTTACATTTATTCTATTACTGTACCTGACAGGCAGATAACATGGATAGTCCATATATATAATTATTCAGTAATTCACGGCAGGGATTAGTGGCAATAGTCTTGCTTTCATAATTTTTATAATTGTATTTTGCTTTTTGAGAAAGTCATCCACATAACAATCAGTATACATTAATATATCCATTTACCCTTTTTCTTCAAGTGCTGAATCAAACTGTAGAGTTGTATAAACTGTAGCCACCTCACAAGACTGACAGGTTAAGTGTGAAAGCAATGCAGTCCATTATCAATATAATTTTTCTGATCCATCGTAATTCAATGTTTATCCAGTTCAGGGTCATTGAGGCCAGACTTTACAAAGACAGCACCATGTCCAAGGTAGGACCAGCTATGGACTGTGAATGCTGTCAATAGACGAGTGAACTTAGTTGCAGTTAATCTATAGTAATACACGTTTTTGAGATGTCAGAGGAAAACACACAAAGTCATGGGGGGGGAAGTGTAACCGATACAATGGATCAACATTCAAAACTTTTACCTCTCTACCTAAGAAGTGGCAACACCAACCAGCCATAATCATGCCTAATCTGCATTCAGCAAATATAATTTTCATAAAATAAATCCGTTTGTTAGTTTTAAGTCTAAAAATATAAGAAATAAGCTCAACTGTTTTTGAGAATGTTCAAGTATATTTATTGTTTACATTTCTGCCTCATGTAGATGTGTTATAAATATTGTTATTGATTATGTGTGTGTATGATATGCACTATATGGCCAAAGGTATGTGGACACCCCATCCAAACTATTGAGTTCAGGTGCTTCTGCCTGGTTTTTGACAGGTGATCTGCAATCCATTATATGAGTTTTAGAACCAATTGGCCGAGACAGCAATGTTTTAGGCATGTCATATTAGGAGCAGATACTTATGCAATCAGTTATTTGTGTTTTAATTCAATTGGACCATTTTTATAGAGATCTGTTTTCACTTTGATGTAAAACAGTCTTTTTTGTGTTGATCAGGGTCAAAAAAACCAAAGAAAATCCACTGTGATTCAAAGTTAAAAACTTCCAAGAGCATGAATACTTTTTATAGGCTCTGCAAGAAATTTTGATGTGATAGTACCATTTAACCCTAAACCAGATTTTATTAAAATTCCCAGTTACATCTAGTTGCACTACAAGATTGCGTATTCCATTTATTTATAGGTCATTGTATGAAAAATAACCTTTAAAGAACTTTGGTTTGTGACCACATGTACACTTTGAGTGGAAAAAGGAAAAGGGTGAAAATAGGAGGAAGTCATAATGGTGCTTCAGACATCTACTTTAATTGAATCTCTTAGCAAATGGTCTGGGTGAGCACAAATATTATTCTGTGCATCTCCTTAATCAAGTGACTTTATTATAGCTGAGTCAGATGCAGACCATGGTCACAGCTGCTATTACAGTTGTTACTCTTTGAAGATAATCAAACTGTTTAACCATTGAGATCAAACCTGTTTTTATTTTAATGAAAGGAATTCTTCATCATTAAGTGTGCTTTTGGAAAAGAAAAGCAGCTTACAGAGTGTGCTGCCAGGAGCCAGGCAAAGAACTGCTGGTCTCAATTAATGCTTTAAAAATGCCAGTCTTAATTGTTCTCCCACAATTCAAAATTGTCTAACAATGGCATTGAAAACAAATAAACAAAATAAATCAGACAATTAACTGTAATTAGCATACTTTTTCAACATTAAACTGAAATGTTAGTTAAAACTGCATAAGGGGCAGATCTATTCAAAATTTGTTTTTTCTATAACTTTTCTTGAAACAACAGATTTGATCATACTTCTGCTAACTCAATGAGTATACTCTGTTGTATTGTAATTTTCTGTAAGTGCCTGCAAAATTTAGCTTCTTTGTACACAAAGTCACTGTGTCAGTGGCGGAGGGATAGAGATAAGTAAAAGCAACGGTCTAAAGGTTTGTGTGGTTTTATGATCGCCATAGATGGATTCAGTGCACACTAGGTCATTTCCATTTTTTTTGGAAACTGATGGAATGATTTGAATCACTTTAATAAAAGTGTTTCTCAAGTCATATGCTGAATTCATGAATCTCTGTTTTTGAAGTGGTATTTTATTTTAACATTAAAGTAAAATACCAGACACACTTTTTCTAACATATAAAACCACCAGAGGCATTGTCTTTGAAAATCACTGATATTACCACATGTTCTGAACAAAGTGTATACATTAAATTAGCTTTTTCTTAAAAAAAACATTATTTTTAGGGATACACATGTTTATGCAGTTAATTGTTAATGATTGCTCCCAGAGTCTCTAGTTACTTGTAAATAGTCTTGTGGTAGATCAAAGGAGATTTTCACAATAATTGGCAAATAACATTACAAGTTTACAAGTTTTATGCACTGTGCAATTTTTTCCTTGACATTTCCAGGAAAACGGTTAGTCAAAAAAATAATAAATTTGCCATATGACATTCACCCAACTACTATGTAATCCACAGTAGTATTTAAGTGCAAAACTGACAATTCATATAAATGTTAACTTAATAAATTAATGGGTTCTGTAACACTTTTTGTCATTTCCAAAAACATATTTCTTTCAGTCAAAATGATTTGGTAAAAACACTAACAAAATAATAAGTTTGAATTGGCATAAGCAACTCTAATTCAGGGTGTTCATAAGAAATATAATGATTTTCCTCATTAGGTAGAAGTACGTAATAAACAAGAATAGTTGTATCAGTTATTTAAAATATTAAAATGTATGTTTCAGTTTAAATGTTTAAAGTCTAAACATTGTCAATTGTAACAGAAAATACAAAAAAAAAAATCAAAATCATCGTTATATATGTAATCATTGACCTTGAAATAGTCTAAAACAATACCCCACATGCTTGTTTGAAATTGGTCATTTTTGACCGTTTGGCTGTGGCTCTTAGAGGGCTCCCATTAAAAAAGCCATATATATTATTATATTTGTGATCTGCAACCTCAAAATAGCATAAAATGACACTCCATATGTCTATATTACTGATCCCCATTTTTTGAAGTTTAGTGAAAAGGAGTAACTTTGACCCCTCATATCTCATTAGGGGATGAATCCCTGGTGGTCGTTAAATGTGACATGCACAACTTTATGTCAAAGTCCTTCTGGTCATTTTTGCTGAATACACCTATTTGGTTTACTTTTTATCATGAGGGTATAATTTCTGGTAAAAAATGTGGTCCAAAAAATGGCCTATATATGAGTTTTTTTTTTGCATGTTTTTCTGTGAAATTGAGTTATACAGTACTTCTGGGTGTTATTATTTTATTATTAATCGACAATGACGTCATTCCAGTGTCATTTTAGAACTATGTTTTCATGTAGGCACTGCCATTTTGTGTGTGTTTTGCATGGCCATGGTCTTGTTATTGATGGTATGATGGTAAATGATTGCTGTTTAAGATAGTGAAGCAGTTTTAGCAGCATTTTTGATAATCCTAAAAAACCGCTTGGTTTACACACTAATTTATTTTGGCTAAGAATAATCATTGTCAGTTTGGTTTTGACTCTTTCTTGAGCCTTTTTAACTTTGCTTTGTGTTTTGATAAAGTACCCCACCTTGCCCTTAGACGATAATTCAGCCTGATCCCTGATTTTTTGTCTATTTCTGGATCATCTTTCTAACTGTACCTCTTACTTTAATCCTAATTATTCCACCAGACAGCCTAATGTTTTTCTACTCCCCAAGAATCCTATTTTTGTGTTTATTAGCCCACCACAGGGTGGCATGATGGTGCAGTGGGTAGCGCTGTTGCCTCACAGTTAGGAGACCTGGGTTCGCTTCCCGGGTCCTCCCTGCATGTAGTTTGCATGTTCTCCCCATGTCTGTGTGGGTTTCCTCTGGGTACTCCGGTTTCCTCCCACAGTCCAAAGACTTGCAGGTTAGGTGCATTGCCGATTTTAAATTGTTCCTAGTGTGTGCTTGGTGTGTGTGTGTGTGTGTGTGTATGCGCCCTGTGGTGGGCTGGCGCCCTGCTCGGGGTTTTTTTCCTGTCTTGCGCCCTGTGTTTGCTGGGATTGGCTCCAGCAGACCCCCGTGACTCTGTAGTTAGGATATAACGGGTTGGATAATGGATGGATGGATGGATAGCCCACCACAACTGTATATTTATTTCACTGACATGATGTGATCATTGGCCATTTTATTTGCTTATTCCACTACACCTTTACTGGCCCCACTGTTGAATTCTTCTTTTAGTTGCCTTACAGTAGCTCATCTTGGAATAAAGTAAATTCTCACCCACAGGTCCTTCTCACAAACATTCTCTTTTCAATGTCTTGAGCAATGAACTAATTTTTCTACACTCGTTAATTCCTTGCACATGTAAATTCCAGTAGGATTGCTGCTACTGATAATGAATTCCAACACATCTTGTGCCCCTTCCATATTGCTTTTAAAGTGCCATAGAGTAAATCTTTACGCTAGCTTTTTCTCCCATTATATTTCATGCGCATAGATGATCGATCAGTACCTGTCTCAATGCTTTAAATAACACTATCAATGTAAATGATGCTTTCATTGACTGAGCAGTCAATTGCACATGAAGGGCAAATGTATAAAATAAAGCAGCCTCACAGTGTACAACATTTTTAATATTAAACCTTTGACAAGGTATGTAATATTTGACTAATTTTGCTCAGTTATTTTAGTATAATTTTCTCTTTTGTTTTTCAACAATTATATTAATGTTAAACATTTTACATAAAAATATAATCCCTAAAAAGTATGAAGACAAAATACAGAAATATTACATTGAAAAACAATTGCTTTGGCTCATTCATTCTTGCTTGAGTAGATTGAACTTTATTTGTCCCCAAGGTGAAATTTGGCTTTTTTACAAAAGTTTTTTAAATAAAAAAAATTATAAATAAATAGACAAATAAATATTCACACACACACAAAAGAAAGAAAAAAGGAAGAACATTTTAAAAAGAAAGTAAAGAAAACTTCACACTTGGAAGTCCCTGTCACAGTGAGGCATTTTACAGGTGTATTGCTGTGGATATAAAGGAGCCCCAGTACCGTTTCTTGACAGAGTGAAGAGAAAAGGAGATAGGACTGTTTCTTGTGGTGCTCCAGTGTTGCTCACATCCACTTCAGAAACAGAGTCTTTAAGTTTCACAAACAGGGTTACAGGGAGTGACCACTTAATCCGGCATCAAAAGCTATACCGTAAATCAAGGAACAGATTCTGCATGTTCTCCCCCGTGTTGGTGAAGGTTTCCTCTGGGTTCTCTGGTTTCCTTCTATAGTCCATAGACATGCCAATTAGGTAAATCGGTATTGAAGAATAATCCTGTCTGTCTCTGTGTGTGTGCGTGTGTGCGTGTGCGTGTGTGTGTATGTGTGTGTTTGTATGCGGGTGTGTAGGTGTGTGTGTTCACCCTTCAATGGACTGCCACCATGTCCAAGTGTTCCTGCCTTGTTCCCGATGATTGCTGCCCAGGATAGGTGAGTTAAGAAGATGGACGAATCGACACCAATCAAAGAAATATAACTTTGGACTATGGGATAAAACCAGATTGATGAAAATAATCTGAATAATGCAAGGATGTACAAAAAAGAAGAGATTTTAACCAGCAAAACAATTGTGGTTAAAGATGCTGAGAAGCACCAATGTTTCCACTGTTCCACAGTATGATTCTGGGTAATGACATGTTGAATATTTTTTAACATTATTGTATTAGATTCAATACAAATTAAACCAAACTGTAAAAAATACATGAATATTTACATGTTCATGGCAATAACATTTTAAATCATTCATTACTTTGTTCATTTTCAGAGCCCATTTTTTACTATTTTAAGCACAGGAGGAGTTGGGCTGTCCTGGTCTTTGCAAGTGCAAAACAGGGGTCAACCTTTGGGAAGGTGACAATCCAATACACATTATATACATTTACACACCTAAACTTCTACTTATATTTAGTTAAATGGTTGCGATAAAATCTTATTTTTTGCCAGAAAGATGACATGTTGTCCATAAATGTTAAACAACGTCCAGCATAAATTCAGTGTTGGCATGAAAAAGAGATTTTGTAGATGTTTTGCACAGAAGCTCTGAAGTTCAAAGATAATCTAAATCTAAAGCTAAATATCTGTTTCAAAATTGAATCTGTGCTCTCTGAAGCTAAAATATTGTGATCTTAAAAGGAATGATGACAGTAGATATTCTGTATATACATTGCTCAGAAAATGCCTTCAAAAATGAAATGTGGTGGTCTGCTTTGAGTGGAATTTTCAAAAAGGCTAATTGCACTTACTCTTCACTCTGAAAAAGCATGATGTTGTGGCTTTGAACCTACATGCAGATGCACTGCAATCATGTTACACTATTTTGAAAGTGGAGCTCAGCAGAGTAATCTGTATTCAGACATACTGTTACATAAACATCAAAAAGAAAAACAGCCATCTGAGGAAAAACCTTTAAAATTACAGAAATTTGAATAACTGCACACATTCTTTGAATATGGAGCTGTGATAATGTTAAACTTTACCAGGTAGCTTCTTGGTCAGAAAGGAATAACCTTGGCAGGCAGGAAGGCTCTTTGAATCTCCCGTTCTAAGTTTATAAGGCCCAAAATGAGAATGGCTGGAAAATATAAAAAAGTGATAAAGAGCTAATAAGCTTAAGAAGTTGAGCCTGCTGGACAGAACCACTAAGAACCGTAATGCAACTGTTAAGGCTGATGGTGAACTCCTTACCTACTGTATGCACCATTGGTATCAGAGAGGTACAGCTGAGAACTATTTATAGCTTATTTTATTTGATATAATTAGAAATGTATTTCATATACAATAAAAATAGCAGGGCATGCTGCACTACCCCTGGATACAGATGGGTTTTGTCAAGTGCGAAAGTATTCTGATTGAACTCAAAAACAATCATCAGAGATAACAGTTTTCTGTTTGCCACTTGTCACAGGATTTGTCCCTGCCAAGCGACACATGCTGCTAAGGACAGACTCCAGTCACCTGCAGTGCTGAACCACATCAAGCAGGTTTGATAAAGGTTGGATCAAATTTGCTGCCCAGTTGTTGGCAGTGAATATCTGTATGATTTCAGTAGCATAACTCACTTGCAACTCCTTAAAACTGAGGATTTCAAGTTCAGGTTCACTGCATATGGTTGAAGGTTTTTCTGGAACCAATTTAATAATAAGTGACTTATTTTATATTAATTGATTGCATTGTTTAATTGGCATTTTAGTTTAGTTTGCATTCAGAAAAGTGTAATTAGTGTGAGATTTACATTTAAAAGAAAATAAGTTTTTACCTTTAAATGTCTAACTCTGTTTTGCCATTTTCTCTTTAATTCAATTTTTACAGTGTGTTTGCTGTTTTAATTGTACCTGAAACCCGACACATAACAATGAGTGAAGAAGACACTGAATGCTAATGAGCAGCAACTATTTTAGTGTGGTCCATTTGTGTACTTATTAACAAATAATGGCTAAAGTAACCTGAACAGTTAAAAAAGAAGAAATTACACTATGCTGCACATTTTTTTATTTTTGATTTTGATATACTTTGTTAAACCCCAAAGGGAAACCGTCTTTTCGCATGAAATTTGGGGGTTAGCGCACAGAGTCAGCCATTGTACAGCGCCACTGTAGCAATTTTCACGTTAAGGGCCTTGCTGAAGGGACATTCTTTTCCACTATTTCATTGACTAAGTTTAATATTCAATGAAAGCAGTACTCTGCGTATTTAGTCTAGAATAATATTATTTATCATTACTTTGTTAAAGTGTGTTTGTGAAAGTATTCTATTATTAATAATGATGAAATATATATAAACATACTTCTTATATATTGTGGACTGGGCCCCGGACACAGACAGGCAGACATGGTATTATGCACCACCACATGTTTATTTTACAATCCTATTTACAAATGTGCAACACAAACCCCCAAGACTCCCCCAAAGTCCAGGCCAAAACCACACTATGCCTCTTTCTCTTCAGGCCGCCTCCTTGCCTCCTCCAAGACCTTGTCTCTCAACCTCCCGACTCCAGGACTGAATGAAAGGAGGTGGCCCCTTTAATAATCACCCAGATGTGCTCCAGGTGCTTCCCGGCAATCTTCCACCGGCACTCCCCAGTGTGGCGGAAGTGCCAGCTGAGTACCCGGAAGCACTCTGGGTGCCCCAGATCCTTTTCCCCCCAGCACTTCCGGGTGTGGCGGAAGTGCTGAGGTCCAGGGCTCCAAATGCATTGGGGCGCCCCCTGGCGGTGACCACAGCCCCTACAGGGTTGAGCTTCACAGCTCTGTACCCGTGGTCCCCAAAGCAGCCAGGGCGGTCACCCCATCGTGGTCTGGAGGAGGCGCAAGTGCCACAATATAAACATCTATGCGTGGAAGTGTGTGTGTCTGTCTGACCCAGAAGTGAGAGGTGTATTCAGGGTAAGGGCTCCTCCTCTAAGGAAACAGAAAACTTGCTTAGCCGTTAATAACACAAGCGAGGCTAGCACATCAGCAAAATGAAACCTCAGAAGAAAGAAAAAGTCACTTAGCCGCTAACATCGACAAAATGGTATCCCTTTTCCTTTTCCTCCCTCGGCTAATACACAAGCAATGCGAGCACATCAGCAAAACGAATCTTCCTAGGAGAGAGACGCCCAGAGTAGTTCCATTCAATCACCTGACATCTCTACATTTCAGTTTTTTTTTTCTGATGATTTCAATAGTTTCTAGGACCCTGGGTTTTTTACAGCACAGGCTTACACAGCTAGTATTATAATAAAAGCTGAAGATATTGTAAACCTGTAGGCTGTGTTATCAGAAAAGTATAAAATTACCAAAAACTAAATTTGCAAAGAATGATAAAAAAATATGGTTCATTATATTTCTAAAGTGTAGTTTTTAGTTGGGAGATCATGGGAAAATGCCCACTACATTTTTTAAAATTTTAAGATGTACGCTTTAGAAAAGCAATGAATTAATATCAAGCCTGTACTCTAAAGTGTTTGTCCTCTGTGTCTATGATTCAGTGTTGCACATTACAGCAGTAAAGCAATAAAGAGATATCTTTTAGAAATCTAACTTGTTTTCTCAGAAAGAATTCAAACAGAGATAAATGCACTAACTAAATGGCGACAATTTGTAAGATGAATCAATGTTTTAAGAACAGAATTAAAAATTAATGTAAAATTATGTGACTGCTGCAGATCATTACAATCAAATAGATTCAGATCACAATCAGTTTGCTCATTATTCCTGTATATCCTGTATTAAGGCATTCCAATTTCCTCCCAGAAATGTATGTTATGGCAATTGGCTTCTATAAATTAGCCTCATGTTGTGGTGTTAATATGTTCAAAACTAGGAAAACATCTTGTTCGAATGCCTTAATAAGACATTTGATTTGATTGTGCCTTGAAAGACTCACAACAACACATAACACAATATGAAGATACAAAATATGCAAAAATTCAATTAGAACAAGACAGGTAAATTCAAATTAAATAGAATGCTGAAAGAACCCCTTCCTACAAGTTTTAACCAATTTTATTTTCCCCACTTTTGGTTATAATAATTGTAATTTCAATTACCTTTTTCACCTTAATACACATGGATAGATGGAAAGGTATAGTTTGCACTCAATACAATAACCATTTACAGAACAGATTTTCCAAAATAGTACTTAAACACACATATCTAAACCTCCAGTGAAAGTAAGTGTTCACAGAGCATGGGTCGTTCCACAAGGCTCTACCATTCATTTTTGTTTTACATTCAACTAGTTTTTATCTTTACTGAATACCTAAAATGCAGTTTATGTCTGCTTATATACTGTGCGTTATCTAAAAAAAAAAAGTAAAGTTTGTTTTAGCTGAGTACTAAGAGAAGTACATGGTGTTACCATTGTGTATTTGAAAAGTGCATTTTTTTCTACAGCTATGAGGAAACATATATACTGTATATACATATTGTGATAGATTAAGGGCTCCGTGACCCCTTGAACCCTCAGACTAGACGTCAGACACCAGGCAAAAGTCCAAATATTTCTTTTATTTAGACAATAATGTGCACAAAGCACCCTTCACTCCACAATACTCATATAACTAATCAATAAACAATACACAATAATCAATCCTCCACTCCCAGACGCGTTGCCACCCTTCCACCCAGCTCAGCTCAGTGTATGGGCTTTCCCACAGTCCTTTTATATGCCCTGACCTGGAATTGGTTCCTGGCCGAACCCACAAGTCCTTATTCCATCCGGGTCAGGGTAAACAGTCCTTTCTTCAGCCCGGGAGCACTCCGTTCCTTCCTGTCACGTGATTGTGACACACTCCCGGGTTATAGGGCACATAAGAGCCCCCTAGCCCCCCTACAGCGACTCCCGGTGGCCTCCAAGTTATCCAGCAGGGCTGTGTATACAAACTACAAAGTCCATGAGGCCCTGCTGGAACTCGGGGCACCATCATGCTGTCTGGAGGGCTCCTCCTAGCGGCCTGGGGGTGGCGACTGGAGTCTGTAGCCGGTCGTCCATCACAATATATTAAAAAATATATATGTGTGTGTGTGTGTGTGCAGAGTTTGTACATATTTAGGGCCTAAATTCTAACTTTTTGGAAAATTATATTGGGAGTAAAATATATAATATATTTCAATTTCTCAATCTGTTACAAATCATTTACAATTATTCATGAGAAAAATAAGTTCAAATGACAATGTAACTTAATAAAGGTAAATCTAATGAATTTATGCTATAAATAAAAGAGGCTGTCAGGGTGTATTGGAAAGTTTTGCAACACAATTTTTATTATAATTAATTTATTACAGACTTGTTTAAACATAATGAAAGGATTACCAGATTTACCAGATTCCTCATTTTTTAAATAATTTCAAATCAAGTTGTCACACCAGCAAGAAACAAAAACATATCCACTCCTTGGACCAGTATGAATTCTCTAGCCACCTCTACACTAATCATTCTCAAAACATTTTCCAATGGATTACATCATCGAGGGCTCCAAAGGAAGCAGAAATTGGAGGAAATCACATCAGAGCTATAGGGTGGAAATAGAAGAACAGTCCAATTGGTTAATGTCATTATTTCCTGTGTTTTCAAACTTGTGTGTTGTAATGCTCTTCACTTTTTTTGTGTGTTGCATAATGCATTTCTGTGTCAAAGCAGGATGTCAAGAACATTTTTATGAGTATGGGTTCCCCTTAAAGTAAGTGTGACAATTCTGCAACTTTCTATATATATATATATATATATATATATATATATATATATATATATATATATATATATATATATATAAGTGTATACATTTGAGTTAACACTTTGACTGTATTACATAATGTCTACTAGAATCAATCTACTGTCCAATGTGCAGTGCATCAATGAACTCTGGTTACCTTTCCTTAGGACCCTTCATTTTTGAAGTCCAGTGCTTTTATCCGCAGCATTATCTATGTTTTAAGCCACTTGTAAATGATTCCTACCTTGATAGGGCAGCTAACATCTGCAAAGGAAAGGATTAATCCACAGCACTGAAGTAGAAAACAGGACATATTTAATTAGTCAATGAAACAGCTGCAGGTTTTTGCATTAATTTTTACTTAAATATAAAAAGTGGTGTACATTATTTGGATAAATCCTAAACTATTTGAATATATTTTTGCATAGTCCCAGAGCTATGAAGCTCAGATCTTTGTAGATAAATATTTAACTTAAATTATTAGCTCTATATTGTACAGAATTCCAGTAAATAACTTTCATATTACACACACATTTTGATAAAATAAATTCCTGTTAACTTTTTCCAGTAAGTCTGAGGCATCATTCTGATTATTTATGACATCAATCATTCTTTTCAATTTTAATGAAATCTTCTGCTGATTTCAATTTCCTTCATACTCCTCTGCTTTCTTCGCCTTCTTTTCCGAGCCTCTCCCAACACCTTCTGGCACCAATGCACCCTCATCTAAAATTCAACCCTGTCATTCAGCTATAGTTTCTAAGAATGTGACTCATTTTCTCACAAGCAATGATTCCTTTAAACTCTGTCCCCCCTTACATTTGTATGTGGCTACATGAGACGCAGCATAACTAGTATTCTTTTCCAGACATTAAATCATGTTCATAAGATGCAATGAGATGTGTCTATGGTGTTCCTCCATAAATGTGTTGCCTTGGCTCCTGTGTTATACAAACGTCTGTTTTAATCATGTAATGAGCTGTAATATAATTTAATATCTTACACTTACATTTGGACCGGAACTAGATCTCAATGACTTAAGTGTTAACAACACCAGTATGTCAAGGGAATGTTGGCTGTGTTGTGAAGGTTTTCTAATTTGTTTTTTAAACATCTGTGCTTAATATCTAGATTCATATTATAATGATTCAGAAACAAAGTAACATGCAAGAGAACAACACTGAGAGCATGCCAAAGGAGGTGCAAAATTTATTATGTTCAGCTACATTTAACATGTCATTGCCAGTTAATACATAAAAGAGAGTTATCTAAAAGTGTCAAATTTTAAAACTCCAAACATTGTCTGGACAGAAGCAAAACAGACATTCAAGCAACACCTGGGGCCTCATGTATAAACGGTGCATACGCACAGAAATGTTGCGTACGAACGTTTCCACGCTCAAATTGCGATGTATAAAACCTAAACTTGGCGTAAAGCCACGCACATTTCCACGGTACCTCATACCCTGTCGTACGCAATTTCTCCGCTCGGTTTTGCAGACTGGCAGCACCCAGCGTCAAAGCAGTGCTGCTGTCCCTGTGTGGTCACCCTTTCTTTCTTAGATCCACATTCCTGACGCGGCTTTATAAATACACTGAAACTAACTGCATATTGTTTATTAGTGTAATGCATCTGACTGTAATTAACCTGCAGCAACATAATGGTCCAGGGAATAGCCATAGTATTCCAAATACCATAACTGCTTTAGCGTTGTTACTCTCAATGCATCTTCTTCTTCTTTCAGCTGCTCCCGTTAAGGGTTGCCACAGCAGATCATCTTTTTCCACATTACTCTCACTGCACCACTCGGAGTATTTATATCACTGTATCTGAGTGGGGAATCACAGCAGCAGGTAATTGGAAAGAGAATTATCGGTATACAGTATGAAGCAGACGCTGCCTGAGCCACGGCAAAACGTTTCAGAGACTTTCCTGTACTTACTTCGCGGTTTAGAAAAAGTTTCATCCCAAGAACTATAAACGCACTCAATCAGTCCATCAAGTGCTCCTTGTAGAACTGTTTGTACTTATAAGTACAATTACCTCACTGTAAACTTGCACTACAGTTATAATATTGCACAACCTGAGCAACTTTATAAAGCGCGAATTTACATATGATGACGATATCATTTTTAAGATGAAATGCAGCAAAATATGTTGGTTATATTATACAAGTAAAATTTTAACTTCATTTAAATAATCTGTATTGTTAATAATTAAACATGTGAGGACACGGTGCCACAGCGCTAGCTAGTTCAAGGATTGTTCCTGCATTGCGTTGTATTCTTGCTGGTGCTGATGCGACACTGGAAGGATAGATGGATAGAATAATTAAACATGTACTACGAAGATATTTCAATGTTCCTGAAATGTTTTGAAGAATCGGCGCTCTAAGCTTACAAATGGCTTCACGTCTATTACAGAGCTGATTGTGTGGCGATTGGGTATTTGGAGAAAGAAAAATAAGGACAGGAATTGGAGGTTAGTATGTTTGAAAGAGACAATACTGCTGTGATAAATTATTTCATCGAAGGTCACGCAAGGCGCAGCAAGCCTCTTGCGTGTGACATGAACAAGCACTGCGCCACCGTGTTCCCATGTTTAATAACATGCTTTCATTCTTATCATCATGAAAAAGATATCATGTATACGTCTCAGTATTAATTATTCAGAGAGCTGTAATATCACGAATGTAATGGATTATATGTCCTGTCGGAGAAAGAGAAAGCCCGTTTAAGAAGCAGGTAGTGATTCACAAAGAGAGCACATAGAAGATCAAATACAGAACAAAGCATTTAACGTGCTACTTTAGTTACAATGGGATTTGAGAAACTAGTAAATTAAATGATTTTAAGATGAAGTTTATGATGTTCTACTTTAATGGCAAAATAAACTACGTGATTAAAGTGGAAATTTCAAGATTAAAGTTGACATTTCGTGCTTTTTTTCCCACTGTGTGCCTATTTTTTTTGTCTGTACCCTAATAAGCTTTCATATGACACTCAGACGGTCCACTATGAGTCGCCTTTTCACGGCAACTTTGATATATGACTTCTTTTTAATTTCGGGCACTGTGCGACTTTGTGAACTTGAGCTTTCGAGTTTCTCAGACACTCTGTCACTCGATCAACTTCCTTTTGTTGATTGTACCACTGTTTAAACCAACAAATAGTACGCTTTTCCTTTGCCTCCACTTGGTATTCGCTGAAATTCTTATATTTTCCCCCGTGCTTTTCCCATTGTCTTTTCACAGAAGGCTATTTATATTGATTTGCATATTCAAAGAGGCGTAATTCTGGGAGGAGTTGGGACGGGACAGAAGGCGCGTGCACGTGCGTTACTTTTCACGCTGATCGGGATTTATGTAGCGGAAGAACGTGGAAGTTTGCATACGTACAGATTCCTGCATCTGGATTTTTCTGTGCATACGCACATTCCCGCTTTTGTGCTTACGCCATGTTATAGTGTGAGTTCTACGCACGGCGTTATACATGAGGCCCCTGGTGTTGGGACTTCAAACCATGAAATGAGCCTCTGCTTCATTGCATAGCTAATGTGTTTCACAAGACTGGAACTCTTTGAGTGCAATGATGTATACTTACATATATTTGTAGCTACAAATCCACAAAGGGAGAAAATGGGTCACGTATCTTAAAATAGTCTTTTATTCCTAAGCTTTCAACCTCCACCAGGAGTCATCTCCAGAGGAAAATGATTAGACATACAGTAATCAAAGCCAACATATAGCAAATGAGGAAGGGCGGGCAGGTGGGTGTAAGGTGGGAGGATTAATAAGGTGGATGTTCATCTACTTAAGCCTGTATATGCAGGGTTCATGTCCAAGTGTCTGTTAATGGCATTTTTGGTTGATAGCCATGATTCAGACAGTTCTCTGGCATTTTTAATATTAGCCTTGAATTTTACTTGCACCATCTCGCAGTAAAACGTGTGTCTTGTTGAACTTGAATGTGCATATATCAGAGACCATGGGTCCTTCCTTCTGACAGCATCATGATGTTGCAAGTGTTTTAGATGTTTGTTCCACATATACAGCTGGGCATGCACTGTATGATATACTATAGGCTGCATTCCGTGTCTCAGCTGCCGATTTCCTGCTTTTGGCTTTAAAAAAGGACTTATTGCAGATTATCTGCCAGTTTATGCACTATTTTGATGCCTGATCTGGAGAGGATATGCGCTTTACTTTCTGATACACCATGATGATAAGGAAGTCTATCCCAGGTGAAATGGGTGAGGGGATCAGATTGGATTTAATTGTTTGCTGAGGTCTGTGGTGTCTCCTATGTAAGCATTGTTTGATAAATGTCTTGGGGTAGCCGTTTGATATTTACAGATGGAATAGATAGCTTCTTTCATTCTTTTTCATTTAATTTATATTACAATGGGTGTAAATCCTTCTGAACAATGTCTTAACACAACTCTGTTCATGCGATGAGGGGTGATTACTAGAAAAGTATAATATTTTGTCCACATAACTTTCCTTGTGAATCAGCCTATTTGCTCTTCTCTAGATTTTTTCTAGCACTGCTACGTCTTTTTGTAGCCTGGAGACCAAAACTGGACATAGTTTTCCAGGTGAGGTCTAACCAGTGTGTTATAAAGCTTGCGTATAACCTCCTTTGACTTGTATTCTACACATCATTCTGTATCACCTACAGTAACATTCTGTATGGAAGTTGATAGTGATGAGTCCACTATGACTACTAAATCCTTCTCATAAGGGCTACTTTCAATTATCAGTCCTCCAATTGTGTATTCAAACCTCACATTTTTACTTCCTACATCTAATACTTTACATTTACTTACATTAAATTTCATCTGCCACTAATCTGCCCCAGCCTGTATGCTGTTCAATTCCCTTTGTAATGATTCAACCATTTCTAGATTATCTGCCAATCCAAGTATCTTGGTATTATCTGCAAACGTAACCAGTTTGTTATTTATATTCCTATCCAAATCATTTATATATTTGAAAAATTACAGCAACCCTGTCCCTTTTGGACACCATTCTTAACATCACCCAATTCTGATAAGGTGTCTCACACCATCACCCCCTGTTTCTTGTTTCTCAGCCAATTTCTATGATTTTGAACCCACAACAAAGCAAACTCTGCCAGCTTTGCTCTTCACTATTCTTGAACTCTTGTAAGGAGCTTTGTATCAGAAATTATTTATGGTTTCATTATTAATGAATTTGTGTGTTAAATAGTATTTTCTAGCAGAGCAACAACCTTTAGACATTCAATGTTTCCATCTAACCCAGAAACAGCCTTGAGAGTATAACAAATGTGATCTTTAGTAAATAAATGTATAGACTTTTAGTAATGATGGATATTTTAAAATATACCAAATTATTTTCTTCACTGCAGCTAAATCCACTTCAAAATTCCTTAAACAATATAAAAGACAGTAATTGCATCCATCCTGAACTTAAATACTTGCTGACACTCTGTAGAAAAATAAATATTTTTTCCTACTGTAGATAGACTTTGAGGTGGTGACTGCTGCAGTGATGCAGGTTGTGAATTTAAAAATAAAATTATATAATAATTATAATCAATATTTTTAGAAAGAACAGTTAAATTCCTGGATCCTGATGTTCCTACAGTCTACTCTTGCTATATAAGGCTTTGGCTGCAAAACAGCATGTACTCTACATTTTAAAATGTATGCCCATGTTGATTGTATTAGTATTTTTAAGTGAGAAAATACATTAAAGCAATGGAATGGTTACTATTACCTTTTTATAATTTAAATTTCCTTCTTTAGTTTTACCAGCTTGTTGTGCCTTATATTCTTAGCTGTATGTAAAAAACAGTTTTAATCAATTACTCTTCACCAATATCTCACAGCTAGTGAGATGGCAGGTTAACCCGGAGATTGAAAATAATTAATGTTGTAAGAAATTTCATGCTTGGTGTCTTTGGAAGTTTTTTTTTTACTCCAAGTCCATACTGGTTGACAATTACCACAACATAAATTATTACAGTAATGATGATTTACTCATCATGAGTGCAAGACAGCAACTAGTTGTGCTTGGGAATACTAGAAAATCACAGACTCCTTTACCAGGCAAGGGTTTTGGGGTGACACTATTTTAAATAAGATTCTTTTATTCCCACACCCAGATTCTTTGTTATGTAGACCTACACATATGTCCTCCACACCATCTCTTGTCTTCTTCTTCTTGCAAATACCTGTCTAAAATAGAGACACAGCTCTGCCAAATGCACTTACACCTGCAACTACCCCTTCATCTAGAATTGACTGGTACTGTGTTTCATTTGCATGATCAGAGGACGTCTCTTACTATTCTGTAAATTCTTGGCATCAAGACAGCAAGCAAGGGGAGGCAGGTAAAAACTTTTCTTTCTCATGATATATTTAACATTATTAGAATGCCAAAAGAGGGGGCAAAGTCACACCATAAAACCTGTACATTTTAGGAGTTACAGAGAGTTACAGAGAGCTCTGTCTGGCACACTCAATTTGTAGCAGCATTCGTGGTGGTTCTTTTCCTGTGTTTCTAGACGGCACAAACCTTCTGGTCTTTGTTCTTCCCTCTACCTGCCTCTCATTAAAGCTGCTGGCTTTTTAAAGCGTCAGGATCAAGATGAACACCCCTAGCCCCTCTCTGTCCAATGTCATTTTGTCATTTTTATAGGCACATGTTCTTGTGGTGTGCATGCTCAAAGATACCCAGTGTTTTGAGTGCCTCACATTTACATCCTGGCCTCACATTTAGATAACTTACAGTTTAGCCTAAATTTAACATCATAAAATATCGTCTCTATTGCTTTTAACGCTATAAAGCACCTACTACAATAATAAAATCACATTCCCCTGCACAATAATGCTGATAGTTAGTCATTTTGGGCCAATTCAGAGTTACGAATTAATAGAGTTGCTGGCTTTTTTTTGGGATGTGTGAGGAAATCTGAACAGGCATAGAAACCTTTACAAGATGTTGCAGAATGCACAAAGTCCACACAAAATCATAGTAAGTGTGTATGTACAGCAATGTCCGATAAATCACATTTGGTGTACATACTATAAAAACAAAAAACAAGAATGACTAAGTGTTTGGTGACAATTTATAATACATTAACTATCACATTTCATTCAATAAAGTATGACGGTTATCTCTACTGCCTTACAGCTGAAAGAGACTGGGTTCAAATCTTGTTCCGGTTATATTCTTTTCATTAAGTCTTTAAGTTCTCTAAACGGTTGTGTGAGGTTTTATCCAAGTACTTATAACTTATAGCAAAACATTCCTAAAGATTAAGTTACTTGCTTATACACCACACTACACTGACTTATTCTGCTCAACTGGATGAACCCCAGTTGTCCTTCTGTAATTCAGTAGAAAAGCGATGTTCTATATTATATTAAACTGGAAAAAAGCAAATTCTCTTTAATAGCAACTATTTCAAGATGTGGCAAGAACTCATTAATGTAATCCTAAAATAAGCCTTCTGGGCCTGTGCTTAACATTCTTAGTCTACTTTCAGTTTTATTAAATACTAGCCATGGTACCTGTTGAAGATATTTTTTAACTATTCTACCTCTTGCCCAATGTGTACTTTCAACGCCTTTCCTCACAATTCCCGTGGGTCTGAACCCTCTCATCAATGGAGCTACCTTTCTTGAGCGCATTCCCATAAAACCTGCTTCTCAGACTCCATATTATTTTTCAGGGGCTTTTCTCATTTCCTGTCCAGTTTTATTTTTTCCATCTTTGAAAGTGACATTCTCAGCATGGTCCTTTCTGTGTCTCACACTTGCATTTATTCTTTTGTCGTGTCACCCAAGCCAAACTGTCTAATCAGATTGATCAGTGGGACTGGACACACAGACCTTAGTGTTTTATTATTTACTAGGTAAGGAAATATTCTAGGTAGGGCTTGTTATTTGTACTGCTCTATATTTTCTTTTTTGAGGTAGAATTGAATGCTGAGTTCTTTTCTTTGGTTTATTTTAAAACATACTGTTGTATTTGATACATTAATTTTATTTGTTTGAATGATCTCTGTTCTGTTATAATTCTTTTGTTCTCAAATAAAAAGCAAAAATGTAAAACAACAACAACAAAAAAATGCTGGGTGACTTCAAATCGCACCCGGAGAGGTTGTATATATGACAGATAACACAAAGGTAGCAAATCAGCAATTCTAATTTTGATGTGTATTCACAATTGAATGGACAATTTAATATTAGTTGAAAATCTCTACCCAAAATCAATTCAGTTTCTGAAGAAAGGACACTTGTGACTTCAGAAAATGGTGAATGTGATAGAATGCCACATTCTATCTAAAGTCTGTCTAAGTCACTATCACTATCTAAAAACCATTTTATGAAGAGGATTAAAAATTGTCGCCTATTAATATATTTTTAAGTTGCATACTGAAAAATGTACGACATCTTTCATGAAGCTAGATTTGAAATATTGAATACAGTGTCAAAAGTTTATCCAAATTACATAGAGTGAAACAGTTTATCTGTGTTTTTTAATATTTATGGGAAGTAACTGAAAAAAAACATAGAATCATGAAAAAAATGCAAATTTACTGGAGACAAATTCATATTTCAAGAAAATAAAATTGTTCCATGTCCATAAAGCTATTTTATAAGTTATAAATAAATACATGCTTTCAGAGTAATTATGGTTTAGAGCTAGTTTAGAAAATTGTGCACCCTCTATGGTTTGTTTTAAACTAATGTGTATAATTTAAGCATACAGTACAAACCATATATTTTAGGAGATTTTCAAAATCCTCATATTAACAAGTCCAAGAAAACTGCTATTATTACTGAATATGTTAGAAGGAAGACAAAACCAGAATACATAAAAAGGCTAAACGTCAGTTACAGCCAAGTGACAGTTTGCCACCCCTTGTTAGTAATGCTCTGAGGGGCTGGTGTAAGAGGAGAATAAGCTGAAGTAAGTGAACATTAAAATGTACAGGTAGTTGTAGGAAGGGTTCATCAATCTATCGATTGACTTTGAATGCATTTAATGTGAGTTATGGTACAGGGCACAAGGCTGGAACCAACCTGGATGGAGCACTTCTCCATCACATGAAATATTAATTTACACCTGTCAAGAAAGCAGACCACCCAGGACAACCAGAGAAAGCCCGACCTAAGAACTGAATTGTGCAAGAAATGGACTGGAGAGAATCAGGTAATATAAAACTGAAAATGGCAGGTCATGATGTGGCCGTTGTTTGAAAATTTCAAAATTAAGCAATTAACTGAACGCGAGAATAAGGGTATCATGTAAGACCACAAAAAACAGTTCCTATCAAGTCCTGCTCCAAAAATTGAACTTTTGAACCAAAGGCGGCTTAGAAATCCTCTGTCAAATGTGGCACAGGAAGCAGAGCTTTGAGTTGTGGTGCTTTGAGATAATTAAATAACTAAGCACCCACAATGATGCGCTTAAAGAATATTAAATATGAAGTTTAGGATAGATGGAAGTGAAAATAGAATTATAAATAAGGAAATATAACTTCGGCAAAGAAAAATTTATATTTAGCTGTGTGTTATGAGTTATTAGACATGAAAAGAAGCTGTTCATTTTAAAAGAAGTATTACTCAGTTTCAGAAAGGAAACTCCAGGGTAGAACAAAAGTTGATTAAAAGGTAGGAGAATCCAAACAGGGGAAGGTGTGAATATGCAATGTTTTTGCTGAACTCTTGTAAGAATATCCATCCATCCATCCATTTTCCAACCCGCTGAATCCGAACACAGGGTCACGGGGGTCTGCTGGAGCCAATCCCAGCCAACACAGGGCACAAGGCAGGAACCAATCCCGGGCAGGGTGCCAACCCACCGCAGGACACACACAAACACACCCACACACCAAGCACACACTAGGGCCAATTTAGAATCGCCAACCCACCTAACCTGCATGTCTTTGGACTGTGGGAGGAAACCGGAGCGCCCGGAGGAAACCCACGCAGACACGGGGAGAACATTTAAACTCCACGCAGGGAGGACCCGGGAATCGAACCCAGGTCCCCAGATCTCCCAACTGCGAGGCAGCAGCGCTACCCACTGCGCCACCGTGCCGCCCCCTGTAAGAATATTATTTTCTTTATTACTTATATTTTACATTACATTTTTCACGGTTATATTTTACATTTATGCCAAAACAAATAAGATAAACTATTTTAATATCAATCAGGTCTCGATTCTTACTTTGTTTTGGTCTCAGAAGTTCAGGTTGGGGGTGAGGCTTGTCACGGCTAAATGAAGGGCCAAGTAGGATTAGGGATGTTAAATACAGATCTGTGAAACAATGGCCTACATCAAGTAACCAAACCTGTTAAAGTCTCAGCACCATAAGATTACATAAGACTGCTTTATCTCAGGACATTTGGAACTGCTGGATGAACCTTAAAGGCCCTACGGTCACTATTTCTTCCACATCTCTCACCCCTTACCCTTGGCAAGCGAGATGGATAACCTGAGTTAACATCCAGGCCCGGATCAAGTAATGCCTGATCAATTTAGAGTTACTAGTCAATTTAACCTACATGACAGGAAAAACCATGTGGGCATAGAGACAATATGCAATTGCATAAGATGGTGATTGGGCCAGGGTTCATTTGTATTAAAGCTGCTGAGTTACTGTTCATATTTCAGTTATATTTGGTAGTTTTTTCTTTTGCTACTGATACTGCCTACTTTCCATTTTGATTTTCATCTTGGTATGCTGTTGTAATAGTTGATGTCACATTTATCTTGGCCTAGCTATTTTTCTCCTGAACAGTAATAAAGTATATATATACAGTACTTTATAAATATTTTAAATGTCTCAGGTCTACAAAAATGCCATTAAAGGATGAGAGAGTTTTAAAACTTCAGACTTGGAAAGACAAGGCCAATGTAGTTTTTTTAAATAATCAAAAATGAAAGGGCAAAAAATAAGGGAACAATATATGCTTGAAAAGGCATCTCCTGAATATAAAGTTTTAGTGCAGTCTTTCAGTTTTGACACCATGGTGGCCCCACCCCATGAAACTATATTTTAAGGGTACAGGGGACACAATTGAACATGTCAAAAGCCCAAAAAATAAAGACAATAATATTCAATACATAATAACAAAAACATGAATAATAATATAAAATACAAAATAATATCTAATAAAAAAACAACAACAACATTTATTTATATAGCACATTTTCATACAAATGATGTAGCTCAAAGTGCTTTACAGGATGAAGAAAGAGAAAAAAAAGACAAAATATATAAAAAAAAAAAAGTATGCAATACTAATTAACATAGAATAAAAGTAAGGTCCGATGGCCAGGGAGGATAGAAAAAACAAAAAAAACTCTACACAGCTGGAGAAAAAAAAGAAAAATCTGCAAGGGTTCCGAGGCCACGAGACCGCCCAGCCCCCCTAGGCATTCTAAAACATACAAATAACATAAAAAAAAATTTCCATGAGCCAAGGAAAAAACCCTGGCTAAACCGTAACACCTATGCATAATAAAAAAATATAGTGAATTAATTTGAATCTATACTAATTAATAAAAGGCAAAGCCCTCACTGACTCACTGACTGACTGACTGACTCACTCATCACTAATTGTCCAACTTCCCGTGAAGGTGGAAGGCTAAAATTTGGCAGGCTGATTCCTTATAGCTTACTTACAAAAGTTAGGCAGGTTTCATTTCGAAATTCAACGCGTAATGGTCATAACTGGAACCTCTTTTTTGACAATATACTGTAATGGACGGCAGCTTGATGGCCGTGGAAGGCGGAGTTGAGTGTCACGTCATCACGCCTCCCACGTAATCACGTGAAAAGACTGTGAATGCAGTAGGGAGAAATGAAGTAAGAGCCACAAACAGCGAAGAACAAAAAATTCATTAAACAATTGAGAAGGGAGCGAGTGAAGCATACAAGCATCTTCATAAGGGAAACAAAGCACCGTGTAAAACGTAAGTTTAAATTAAGTTTATTGAAACGCTCCCGTTAAGGATTGCAATAACATATTCGCAAGATAAAAGAACGCAGTAGGGAGAAATGAAGGAAGAGCCGCAAACAGCGAAGAGCAAAAAATTCATTAAACAATTGAGAAGGGAGCGAGTGAAGCATACAAGCATGTTCATAAGGGAAAGAAAGCACGGTGTAAAACGTAAGTTTAAATTAAGTTTATAGAAACGCTCCCGCTGCGGATTGCAATAACATATTCGCGAGATAAAAGTTTAATGAGAAGACACGAGGTATAAACGAACCACACGCCGTGGCGCAACGTTAGGGGCAACAGTTTCAACCATTCTATGATCTGCTTCTCGCAACTGAAAGACGGCACATGGCGGATGTTAGCCGACTTGCTGACCGCAACGTTAGGGGCTTCAACTCTGGCGCTGACGATAGAGATTCGATTCACGAGAGGGGATGCAGTGAGTGTGTATGCCTGATGAGCCCAGAATTAGGGAGAAACACGTGTCGCATAGTCTTTGCATTATTTGAAAGTAAACTATTAAAACCATTCTATGATCAGCTTCTGGGAACAGAAAGAGGGCACGTGGCGGATGTAAGGCGACTTCCTGACCAACCACAAGCGTAACCTGGCAGGTAACCACCCATACAGTCAGATTGTGATTCAGAAAACGAATGCCATGAATGTAATTACCATGATCTACATACTGTCAAATAAACGAAACACACGCCGTAGCGCGACAGCTGTGAAAAGCGAGGTTCACAAAAAACAGATCCTTAACAAATTGTTATTGGTATATTTTCGATCCGTTTAAAAAGGTTTTCTTTTCTTCTTAAAAAATTAAAA